>NW_027463353.1:0-33511 GCF_050947455.1 Rhinoderma darwinii | reverse complement strand
GTCTGCTGGCGCCCTGTATCTAAGTCAACTTCACGGCAGGCTTCTATACATGGTATAACAGTCAGTATCACACATTAAACTGAATCTAAGCCTACGACATGTTTTATTTCATTATTTTATTTTTTTACAGGTTTGGTGTTTGGACTACGTCGGTTTCGAGGACTACTTCGATGACGGTTTTTTTTCTACAATAAAATGGTTAATGAGGGTTGTGTTGGGGGTGCTTTATTTCAATAAAATATTTTATCTATATCTTTGTCTTTTTCTTTTCAAATTTTATTATTACCACTTTAGTAATGGCCGCTGTCTGAGTGACAACATCCATTACTAATGCGAGGCTTAGTGTTAGCCGGTGCAGAGGCTAACACTAACCACCATTATTACCCCGGTACCCAAAACCACCAGGGGTGCCGGGAAGAGCCAGGTACGATCCAGTACCCGACCATCTGTTGTGATGGTCGGGCCCTGGGGCGGCCGCAGGCTGGTATTATGAGGCTGGGAAGGGCCAAAAACAGTGGACCTTCCCACCCTTGTAATGCTAGGCTGCTGCTGCTGTGTTGTATCTGGCTGGTTATAAAAGTGGGGGGGACCCCACGTCATTTTTTTAAATTATTTATTTATTTACATTTTTTTTTTAAAAAAGACATGGGGTTCCACCCAATTTATCATAACCAGCCACATACAACACAGTGTTATTAGCCTGGGAATGGACAAAACCAGTGGCCCTTCCCACCCATGTAATGCCAGACTGCTGCGGCCTTGTATATGGCTGGTTATTAAAAATGTGGGGGACCCGTCTATTGCTAAATTTGTTAAATTCCAAAAAAAAACGACGTGGGGGTCCCCCCCATTTTTATAACCAGCCCGATACAACACAGCAGCAGCAGCCTAGCATTACAAGGGTGTCCACTGATTTTGGCCCTTCCCAGCCTCATAATACCAGCCTACGGCCGCCCCAGTACCCGACCATCACAACAGATGGTTGGGTACTGGATCGTACCAAGCTCTTCCCGGCACCCCTGGTGGTGGTGGGTACCGGGGTAATAATGGGTGGTTAGTGCTAGACTCTGCACCGGCTAACACTAAGTACCGCCTTAATAATGGACGCTGTCAATCAGCCAACTGCCATTATCTAGGCACTAATAAAGTTTGAAAAAAAAAACACAAAGACAATTCTTTTTTATTGAAATAAGAAATCCCCAACAAAACCCTCGTTAACCATTTTATTAAAATTTGAAAAAACGCAGATCTACGCAGTAGTCCAACGAATCGTAGATGTAGTCCAATCGGTACATCAAAATCTGCAACAACATAAAAAAACAGTTATCAATGTGAACAATACCAATACTTCTACTCACCTACACACATATATACACGCACGCACACACAAACAACCATACACAAACACACACATATATACACAAACACAACAAGATATACACACACACATAAACAGACAAACACACACATATACACGAACTCACACATATACAAACAAAAACACACATATCCAAACACACACACACACAGTTATACACACATACACGAACACATATACACAAACACATATACAAACAAAAACACACATACCCAAACACACATATACACAAACACATATACACAAACACACCCATATATACACACAAACACACACCCATATACACACATATACACATATACAAAAACACACACAAACATCTACACACAAACATATACACAAATAAACCCATATATACACAAACATATACACAAAACACATATACACAAACACACCCATATATACACACACACATATAAAAACAAAAACAGACAAAGTCACATACCCAAACACACACATACACAAACACGGTTTCTTTTAAATGCTGCTGGGGAACCCGCTCGATCCACTATATACGGCTGCGCTACAGTGCAGCATTTAAAAGAAACAGGATCCTGACCTGTCCATAGAGTTTAAGGCAGCACAGAGTATTTCAGGAGATGAGCGTGCAGATTCAGTGCTGCTGCGAACTCTGCTCTTACCATTACGTAGCTCTCAGTCTGTTACCTCTCCTCCACTCCTGTCCTCCAGAACACCTTCACATGATTGGCAAGTCACCACGTAATGGTAAGAGCAGAGTTCACAGCAGCACAGAGTATTTCAGGAGATGAGCGTGCGGATCTTGTGCGGGGTGGTGACTTGCCAATCACGTGAAGGTGTTATTGAGGACAGGAGTGGAGGAGAGGTAACAGACTGAGCTACGTAATGGTAAGAGCAGAGTTCACAGCAGCACTGAATCTGCACGCTCCTCTCCTGAAATACTCTGTGCTGCTGTGAACTCTGTTCTTACCATTACGTAGCTCAGTCTGTTACATCTCCTCCACTCCTGTCCTCTATAACACGTTCACATGATTGGCAAGTCACCACCACGCACAAGATCCGCACGCTCATCTCCTGAAATACTCTGTGCTGCTGTGAACTCTGCTCTTACCATTACGTGGTGACTTGCCAATCATGTGAAGGTGTTCTTGAGGACAGGAGTGGAGGAGAGATAACAGACTGAGAGCTACGTAATGGTAAGAGCAGAGTTCACAACAGCACTGAATCTGCACGCTCATCTCCTGAAATACTCTGTGCTGCCTTAAACTCTGTGGACAGGTCAGGATCCTGTTTCTTTTAAATGCTGCACTGTAGCGTAGCCTTATATAGTGGATCGAGCGGGTTCCCTAGCAGCATTTAAAAGAAACAGGATCCTGACCTGTCCACAGAGTTTAAGGCAGCACAGATTATTTCAGGAGATGAGCACGGGCAGCCGTTCGTTTTTCCGAGCCGTGCTCCCATCATGCACACGACCGTAAAAACACCCGTTATTGCGGGTCGTAATTACGACCCGCAATAACGGGCTCATAGACTTCTGTTACCCACGGGTACCTTTCCGTATTCTCACGGGAAGGTGCCCGTGCCGTTAAAAAAATAGAACATGTTCTATTTTACGGGCCGTGCTGCTATAATTATAATGACAGCACGGTTCGCAAAAGCGGCCAGCTGCCCGTGGCCGGCCGTGCTCGTACTTACGAGTCGTAATTACGAGCACGGCCCGTAAAATAAAAAAATAGAACATGTTCTATCTTTTTAACGGCACGGGCACCTTCCCGTGAGAAAACGGGAAGGTACCCGTGGCTAACAGAAGTCTATGGGCCCGCTATTTCGGGTCGTAATTACGACCCGTGATAACGGGTGTTTTTATGGTCGTGTGCATGAGGCCCCGTAATGATGGGTGGCTACAGGTGTGCACCCGTCATTACGGCAGCGTTGCTAGGCGACGTCAGTAAGGGTATGTGCACACACACTAATTACGTCCGTAATTGACGGACGTATTTCGGCCGCAAGTACCGGACCGAACACCCTGCAGGGAGCCGGGCTCCTAGCATCATATTTATGTACGATGCTAGGAGTCCCTGCCTCTCCGTGGAACTACTGTCCCGTACTGAAAACATGATTACAGTACGGGACAGTTGTCCTGCAGAGAGGCAGGGACTCCTAGCATCGTACATAAGTATGATGCTAGGAGCCCGGCTCCCTGCACTGTGTTCGGTCCGGTACTTGCGGCCGAAATACGTCCGTCATTTACGGACGTAATTAGTGTGTGTGCACATACACTAAATAGTCACTGTTCAGGGTGCTGAAAGAGTTAACTGATCGGCAGTAACTGTTTCAGTACCCTGGACAGTGACTACCGATCACAGTACCTGTAAAAAAAAAGACGTTCATACTTACCGAGAACTTTCTGCTTCCTCCAGTCCGGTCTCCTGGCCGTTGCCTTGGTGACGCGTCCCTCTCGACATCCGGCCCGACATTCCTTGATGACGATGCAGCCTTGTGAGCGCTGCAGCCAATCACAGGCTGCCGCGGCCTCTGCAGCCAATCACAGGCTGCAGAGGCCTCTGCAGCCAATCACAGGCTGCCGCGTCAGAAAAGGTCGGACTGGAGGAAGAAGAGGGACTCGTCAACAAGACAACGACCGGGTACGTATGAAATGCTTTTTATTTTATTTTTAATCAGCAGCCTCTTTTCTCTATCAGTGATTGATAGAGATAAGTGGCTCCCGATTTGTATAATGTTTTTGACCGGGTTCGGTCAAAACGGGTTCGGCCGAACCCGGTGAAGTTCGGATTCGCTGCGAACCGAACTTTACCGGAAGTTCGGACCGAAACCGGGTTCGGTTGTCCCGGTTCGCTCATCTCTATACAAGAATATAACTACTATAATACTGCCCCCTATATACAAGAATATAACTACTATAATACTGCCCATATATACAAGAATATAACTACTATAATACTGCCTCCTATATACAAGAATATAACTACTATAATACTGCTCCTATATACAAGAATATAACTACTATAATACTGCTCCTATATACAAGAATATAACTACTATAATACTGCTCCTATATACAAGAATATAACTACTATAATACTGCCCCCTATATGCAAGAATATAACTACTATAATACTGCCCCCTATATACAAGAATATAACTGCTATAATACTGCCCTCTATATACAAGAATATAACTACTATAACACTGCCACTATATACAAGAAAATAACTACTATAATACTGCTCCTATATACAAGAATATAACTACTATAATACTGCTCCTATATACAAGAATATAACTGCTATAATACTGCCACTATATACAAGAATATAACTGCTATAATACTGCTCCTATATACAAGAATATAACTACTATAATACTGCCCCTATATACAAGAATATAACTACTGTAATACTGCTCCTATATACAAGATTATAACTACTATAATACTGCCCCCTATATACAAGAATATAACTACTATAATACTGCCTCCTATATACAATAATATAACTACTATAATACTGCACCTATATACAATAATATAACTACTATAATACTGCTCCTATATACAAGAATATACCTACTATAATACTGCCTCCTATATACAAGAATATAACTACTATAATACTGCCTCCTATATACAATAATATAACTACTATAATACTGTACCTATATACAATAATATAACTACTATAATACTGCTCCTATATACAAGAATATACCTACTATAATACTGCCCCTATACCCCTATATACAAGAATATAACTACTATAATACTGCCCCTATATACAAGAATATAACTACTATAATACTGCTCCTATATACAAGAATATAACTACTATAATACTGCTCCTATATACAAGAATATAACTACTATAATACTGCTTCTATATACAAGAATATAACTACTATAATACTGCCCTCTATATACAAGAATATAACTACTATAATACTGCCCCTATATACAAGAATATAACTACTATAATACTGCTCCTATATACAAGAATATAACTACTATAATACTGCTCCTATATACAAGAATATAACTACTATAATACTGCTTCTATATACAAGAATATAACTACTATAATACTGCCCCTATATACAAGAATATAACTACTATAATACTGCCCTCTATATACAAGAATATAACTACTATAATACTGCCCCTATATACAAGAATATAACTACTATAATACTGCCCCTATATACAAGAATATAACTACTATAATACTGCTCCTATATACAAGAATATAACTACTATAATACTGCTCCTATATACAAGAATATAACTACTATAATACTGCTCCTATATACAAGAATATAACTACTATAATACTGCCTCTATATACAAGAATATAACTACTATAATACTGCCTCCTATATACAAGAATATAACTACTATAATACTGCCCCTATATACAAGAATATAACTACTATAATACTGCTCCTATATACAAGAATATAACTACTATAATACTGCCCCCTATATACAAGAATATAACTACTATAATACTGCCCCTATATACAAGAATATAACTACTATAATACTGCTCCTATATACAAGAATATAACTACTATAATACTGCCCCCTATATACAAGAATGTAACTACTATAATACTGCCCCCTATATACAAGAATATAACTACTATAATACTGCCCCTATATACAAGAATATAACTACTATAATACTGCTCCTATATACAAGAATATAACTACTATAATACTGCTCCTATATACAAGAATATAACTACTATAATACTGCTCCTATATACAAGAATATAACTACTATAATACTGCCCCCTATATACAAGAATATAACTACTATAATACTGCCCCCTATATACAGGAATATAACTACTATAATACTGCTCCTATATACAAGAATATAACTACTATA
Source organism: Rhinoderma darwinii (assembly GCF_050947455.1). Taxonomy (NCBI): domain Eukaryota; kingdom Metazoa; phylum Chordata; class Amphibia; order Anura; family Rhinodermatidae; genus Rhinoderma; species Rhinoderma darwinii. The sequence goes on along the minus strand of NW_027463353.1, from coordinate 27,247 downwards.
ATACTGCCCCTATATACAAGAATATAGATCTCCACGTGGTTTTGCTTTTTCGAGATGCTAAGCGCTGTAATTCTGGGATGTTTCCTGGAGTCTCTCTGATTATAGTTACATCTAGAGAGGGGGGGGGGGGTCACACATATAAGGTGCTTTGATGGTTTACGTTCCTCTGTTTGAGGGGCAGGGAGGATAAAGTAGAAATGTTTGTAGTTCGAGTTTGCAACATAAAATAAATAGTGAAATAAATAAGGGCAGGTTCAGACGTGGCGGTCTTGCAGTGGAATTTCTTCAGTGGACGTTTTTTTACATTTGTTTCAATACATTTTGAGGCAAGTTAGTTCAGATGTTGCGGGAAACTCCGCTGCGGACCACAGGCTGCGGTGCAGAATTTTCCCTCCCAGCATGCACTGTCTGTTGCGGAGAAGTAGCGGAATTTCACTGCGTATTTTAGCCTCTGCAATGCAAAAACTGAAATCTGTGACAAGTCCGCTGTGATATCTGCAACGTCTGAATTACCTGTCAAATATGCAAATGTTGCTGCAGATTCGTAGCGGAAATGCCCCAAATCTGCACCAACATTTGCAGCGGAAAAACTCCGCCACGTCTGGCCGTGCCCTAAAAGTTACATGAAGTTGTGGCTCTTTGTGTTTGAGAAGCCGCAGTCACATCAGTCACGTGTCCCTAAAAATATCTTCCCCCGCATGCTGCGGTGCCCCACGGGCCGTGTTGGCACACAACTACCAGGGCACACCTGCATGCTGATTATACACCATTATCACTGGCACTTAAAAGATCAACTTCCGACCCTCTAGAAAGCAGCGGAGGCCCCGGGGACTGATCTGCAGCTCACGAGAGCTCCATTAAATGATGAGCTCAATTAAAAGTACTCAGCCCGTCGCTGACAATCATGATCCCAGCGCAGACCTGAACCCTGAGCCTCAGCGTAACCATCTGCAGCAGACATGAGAGCGCGAGACGCGACACCAAGCTGCCTGCACCCCATGTAGCCGGAACGTAGCCCCCCATAAATATCTGCCAGGGCAACAGAACACTGGCCGCTGACATACACATAGTGATATATCCTGCAGATTATTACACCACTGACCTCTCTAGAGATCTGCAGAACATTGCTCCTCTACCTCCTGACAGATACATAGTGATATATCCTGCAGATTATTACACCACTGACCTCTCTACAGATCTGCAGAACATTGCTCCTCTACCTCCTGACAGATACATAGTGATATATCCTGCAGATTATTACACCACTGACCTCTCTACAGATCTGCAGAACATCGCTCCTCTACCTCCTGACAGATACATAGTGATATATCCTGCAGATTATTACACCACTGACCTCTCTACAGATCTGCAGAACATTGCTCCTCCACCTCCTGACAGATAGATAGTGATATATCCTGCAGATTATTACACCACTGACCTCACTAGAGATCTGCAGAACATTGCACCTCTACCTCCTGACTGATACATAGTGATATATCCTGCAGATTATTACACCACTGACCTCTCTACAGATCTGCAGAACATCGCTCCTCTACCTCCTGACAGATACATAGTGAGATATCCTGCAGATTATTACACCACTGACCTCTCTATAAATCTGCAGAACATTGCACCTCTACCTCCTGACAGATACATAGTGATATATCCTGCAGATTATTACACCACTGACCTCTCTACAGATCTGCAGAACATCGCTCCTCTACCTCCTGACACATACATAGTGATATATCCTGCAGATTATTACACCACTGACCTCTCTACAGATCTGCAGAACATTGCTCCTCTACCTCCTGACAGATACATAGTGATATATCCTGCAGATTATTACACCACTGACCTCTACAGATCTGCAGAACATTGCTCCTCTACCTCCTGACAGATACATAGTGATATATCCTGCAGATTATTACACCACTGACCTCTCTACAGATCTGCAGAACATTGCTCCTCTACCTCCTGACTGATACATAGTGATATATCCTGCAGATTATTACACCACCGTCCTCTCTACAGATCTGCAGAACATTGCTCCTCTACCTCCTGACAGATACATAGTGATATATCCTGCAGATTATTACACCACTGACCTCTCTACAGATCTGCAGAACATTGCTCCTCTACCTCCTGACAGATACATAGTGATATATCCTGCAGATTATTACACCACTGACCTCTCTACAGATCTGCAGAACATCGCTCCTCTACCTCCTGACAGATACATAGTGATATATCCTGCAGATTATTACACCACTGACCTCTCTACTGATCTGCAGAACATTGCTCCCCCACCCCCTGACAGATACATAGTGATATATCCTGCAGATTATTACACCACTGACCTCTCTACAGATCTGCAGAACATTGCTCCTCTACCTCCTGATACATAGTGATATATCCTGCAGATTATTACACCACTGACCTCTCTAGAGATCTGCAGAACATTGCTCCTCTACCTCCTGACAGATACATAGTGATATATCCCGCAGATTATTACACCACTGACCTCTCTACAGATCTGCAGAACATTGCTCCTCCACCTCCTGACAGATACATAGTGATATATCCTGCAGATTATTACACCACTGACATCTCTACAGATCTGCAGAACATTGCTCCTCTACTTCCTGACAGATACATAGTGATATATCCTGCAGATTATTACACCACTGACCTCTCTACAGATCTGCAGAACATTGCTCCTCTACCTCCTGACAGATACATAGTGATATATCCTGCAGATTATTACACCACTGTCCTCTCTACAGATCTGCAGAACATTGCTCCTCTACCTCTTGACAGATACATAGTGATATATCCTGCAGATTATTACACCACTGTCCTCTCTACAGATCTGCAGAACATCGCTCCTCTACCTCCTGACAGATACATAGTGATATATCCTGCAGATTATTACACCTCTGACCTCCATATAGAACTGCAGAACATTGCTCTAGTACTTTAACCTCCTGACAAATGCAACGTCCTCCTCTGTATTCTTTTTTTGTACTTTTGATGAAATCGGTTCATATTTTTATCCCATTTTCCTCTGATCGTCAGTCGTTCGCCTGCGGTTTCCAGGGTAACATCATTTGAATAACCAAATGGGGAAGCCGGTGATGACCAGAGAGGCAGAGTAATCAAATCCCATCGCCTGAGATTGAAGAAGCAATGAAACGTCGCCGGAGTCCTGACAGATGGGCAGATGAGGTGCGTCACATGCAGAGCGGCACCGCTGATCTCACATTTACCAATCTTCATTGGAAGTTACGGTTTTCTCTGAAATGTACAATCTGAATGGCACAAAAAATGAAAATGTAATGAAAAATGTAAAAAGTGCAAAGTCCCCGCATCACAGAGATCGTTACAGAGAGGACGTCATTCTCTGATGTGCAGCAGTGCCAGAAACAGAGGCTCCGACCTGAACCGGCAGCCCCAGAAATAGCAGGGAATGCGGTGGGACTTTTCTCTCTGAAGCTTATTTTATTTCGTTTTGTTACTTACATAGCGCCTACAGCCAACATATGCTGCCGCACTGCACAGAGGTCCCTACTGACAGTCCCCATTGGGTCTCAGAATCGAAATCCCTTATTTGTATGTTGTTAGTGTATGGAAGAAAACCAGAGAACCTGGAAACCCACACAAACACAGGGATAACATACCAACTCCATGCTAATACAGGATAAGTAACGCCATGTATGTACACAATGACTCCACCAGCAGAATAGTGAGTGCAGCTCTGGAGTATAATACAGGATATAACTCAGGATCAGTACAGGATAAGTAATGTAATGTATGTACACAGTGACTCCACCAGCAGAATAGTGAGTGCAGCTCTGGAGTATAATACAGGATGTAACCCAGGATCAGTACAGGATAAGTAATGTAATGTATGTACACAGTGACTCCACCAGCAGAATAGTGAGTGCAGCTCTGGAGTATAATACAGGATGTAACCCAGGATCAGTACAGGATAAGTAATGTAATGTATGTACACAGTGACTCCACCAGCAGAATAGTGAGTGCAGCTCTGGAGTATAATACAGGATATAACTCAGGATCAGTACAGGATAAGTAATGTAATGTATGTACACAGTGACTCCACCAGCAGAATAGTGAGTGCAGCTCTGGAGTATAATACAGGATGTAACTCAGGATCAGTACAGGATAAGTAATGTAATGTATGTACACAGTGACTCCACCAGCAGAATAGTGAGTGCAGCTCTGGAGTATAATACAGGATATAACTCAGGATCAGTACAGGATAAGTAATGTAATGTATGTACACAGTGACTCCACCAGCAGAATAGTGAGTGCAGCTCTGGAGTATAATACAGGATATAACTCAGGATCAGTACAGGATAAGTAATGTAATGTATGTACACAGTGACTCCTCCAGCAGAATAGTGAGTGCAGCTCTGGAGTATAGTACAGGATGTAACTCGGGATCAGTACAGGATAAGTAATGTAATGTATGTACACAGTGACTCCACCAGCAGAATAGTGAGTGCAGCTCTGGAGTATAATACAGGATGTAACTCAGGATCAGTACAGGATAAGTAATGTAATGTATGTACACAGTGACTCCTCCAGCAGAATAGTGAGTGCAGCTCTGGAGTATAATACAGGATATAACTCAGGATCAGTACAGGATAAGTAATGTAATGTATGTACACAGTGACTCCTCCAGCAGAATAGTGAGTGCAGCTCTGGAGTATAGTACAGGATGTAACTCAGGATCAGTACAGGATAAGTAATGTATGTATGTACACAGTGACTCCTCCAGCAGAATAGTGAGTGCAGCTCTGGAGTATAATACAGGATGTAACTCAGGATCAGTACAGGATAAATAATGTAATGTATGTACACAGTGACTCCACCAGCAGAATAGTGAGTGCAGCTCTGGAGTATAATACAGGATATAACTCGGGATCAGTACAGGATAAGTAATGTAATGTATGTACACAGTGACTCCTCCAGCAGAATAGTGAGTGCAGCTCTGGAGTATAATACAGGATGTAACTCAGGATCAGTACAGGATAAGTAATGTAATGTATGTACACAGTGACTCCACTAGCAGAATAGTGAGTGCAGCTCTGGAGTATAATACAGGATATAACTCGGGATCAGTACAGGATAAGTAATGTAATGTATGTACACAGTGACTCCTCCAGCAGAATAGTGAGTGCAGCTCTGGAGTATAATACAGGATGTAACTCAGGATCAGTACAGGATAAATAATGTATGTACACAGTGACTCTGCTGTTTATGTAGATTTATTCTATATGTGAACGGTATAATGATGAACTTTAAGAGCGATGGAGGGAAGATGGTGCAGATACAGTTTTTAGTTACAGAACTGATCCTGTAGAGCGCCCTGTAGTGGTGTCTCCATGAATCGCAGAGATATAAAACGTTGCTCCATTGACCACAGACCCCGCGTGGCTTAGCCTGAGAGAGGAAGAAGTGACTGTTTATTGCAGTCAGCGACAAGTGCTGCTTGTTTTGTGATGAAAGCGGCGCCCTCCTTTCTGGTAACTACCTCAGGAGCAGGCGATAAATTACCGGGATATAAAATCTATACCTTTCTCATTAGCTCAGTGATCGCGAGTTCCGGGGAAGAGGCTCGGCACGCTTTGTCGACGACATTTATTTATGATAATGGTAGAATCAGCCAATTTCTTTTGGGGAATTTAGCCACATAATGGGGAATGTGTAGGCGGCACCAATATAAAGCTTCAGAGTGGAATAATCTTACCTGAATGTAATGTATAGTGGTGCCGAGTATCATTTACCGCTCTGTTATTAGATCTAAGTGTGCGAAAAGTGACCCTGGATGATTACAGACCAATATTGTCTGCAACAGTTCTTACAAATATCCCACTGGGTCTAATGATCACAAGTAATTCACTGTAACAATATATCATTACCGGAGATGGGTGTGAATACTTTTGCAGAGCCCTAATTATGTTGATTGGCTTCTACCAGTTGCTTTATTTTGTGTCTTATTTCTCTGCCGCCATCTTCCTTACATTTTCCAGGCTACGTTTTCCTTCCCCTTGGACATAAGAAGGATCAACAGTTTTCTTTGTATTAGATTCTGTTTCATCCCCACTACAGTTTTCTATGTGATTTGACAACTGCTGAGTCTTCTCTGTTCTCTCCACAATACTCAGGAGCTTGACGCGTATAATACGAGAAATAAAAGTAACGAAAAATAGATGATTTAGTAGAAGGAGAGGTGTTTGTAGTCGGCTGATGGACACCGCAAACCCCGAAAGGTTCTCATCCGATTCACATCATTTATTTGCTACATTTTATACATAAATAATAAAATAAACAAAAATCAAATGTAACAGATTGGTGCAAACTGCACAGAGAACACGAGGGTGAGGAAAATGGTGGAAGCTGCAGAGACGTAGAAGCTGCCACGGAAGCAGAGAGAACATGAGGACGTGGCAGATGATGGAAGCTGCAGAGAGAACATGAGGACGTGGCAGATGATGGAAGCTGCAGAGAGAACATGAGGACGTGGCACATAATAGAAGCTGCAGAGAGAATACGAGGACATGGCAGATGATGGAAGCTGCAGAGAGAACACGAGGATGTGGCAGATAACAGAAGCTGCAGAGAGAACATGAGAACGTGACAGATGATGGAAGCTGCAAAGAGAACACGAGGACGTGGCACATAATAGAAGCTGCAGAGAGAACACGAGAACGTGGCACATAATAGAAGCTGCAGAGAGAACACGAGGATGTGGCAGATAATAGAAGCTGCAGAGAGAACACGAGGACGTGGCACATAATAGAAGCTGCAGAGACAACACGAGGACGTGGCACATAATAGAAGCTGCAGAGAGAACACGAGGACGTGGCAGATAATAGAAGCTGTAGAGAGAACACGAGAACGTGACAGATAATAGAAGCTGCAGAGAGAACACGAGGACGTGGCACATAATAGAAGCTGCAGAGAGAACACGAGGACGTGGCACATAATAGAAGCTGCAGAGAGAATATGAGGACGTGGCAGATAATAGAAGCTGCAAAGAGAACACGAGGACGTGGCAGATAATAGAAGCTGCAGAGAGAACACGAGAACGTGGCACATAATAGAAGCTGCAGAGAGAACACGAGGACGTGGCACATAATAGAAGCTGCAGAGAGAACACGAGAACGTGACAGATAATAGAAGCTGCAGAGAGAACACGAGAACGTGACAGATAATAGAAGCTGCAGAGAGAACACGAGGACGTGGCACATAATAGAAGCTGCAGAGAGAACACGAGAACGTGACAGATAATAGAAGCTGCAGAGAGAACACGAGGACGTGGCACATAATAGAAGCTGCAGAGACAACACGAGGACATGGCAGATGATGGGAGCTGCAGAGAGAACATAAAGACCTGGTAGATTATAGAAGCTACAGAGAGAACACGAGGACGTGGCACATAATAGAAGCTGCAGAGAGAACACGAGGACGTGGCACATAATAGAAGCTGCAGAGAGAACACGAGAACGTGACAGATAATAGAAGCTGCAGAGAGAACACGAGGACGTGGCACATAATAGAAGCTGCAGAGACAACACGAGGACATGGCAGATGATGGGAGCTGCAGAGAGAACATAAAGACCTGGTAGATTATAGAAGCTACAGAGAGAACATGAGGACGTGGCACATAATAGAAGCTGCAGAGAGAACACGAGAACGTGGCACATAATAGAAGCTGCAGAGAGAACACGAGGACGTGGCACATAATAGAAGCTGCAGAGAGAACACGAGGACATGGCAGATGATGGGAGCTGCAGAGAGAACATAAAGACCTGGTAGATTATAGAAGCTACAGAGAGAACACGAGGACGTGGCACATAATAGAAGCTGCAGAGAGAACACGAGGACGTGGCACATAATAGAAGCTGTAGAGAGAACACGAGGACGTGGCACATAATAGAAGCTGCAGAGAGAACACGAGGACGTGTAACATAATAGAAGCTGTAGAGAGAACACGAGGACGTGGCAGATAATAGAAGCTGCAGAGAGAACACGAGGATGTGGCAGATAATAGAAACTGCAGGGAGAACACGAGGACGTGGCACATGATGGAAGCTGCAGAGAGAACATGAGGACGTAGTGGATGGTGTGAGCTGGGGAATGTAAAGAAGTGACGGATGATGTGAACAGCGGAGAGAACGTGCGGACGTGGTGGATGGTGGTAGCGAGGATATAGCTTTCCTTTTGTGTCCGGAAACTCTGGTGCAAAATGAACGTCCAAGTTTGTGTTTTTTAGGTTTCCTTCACTGATCTGCAGCTATTTCTATAAATGTGGCTAAGAATAATCCTGAACAGAACATTTTTTGATTATGTTGAGAATGAAACGTCTATCAGATTTCCAGCAGGGGAGAGATAAGAGCAGGGGACGTGGATTACTTTATTTTATAATATATTCACGAATTTATTTTAATTTGGTTCTTAAAGGGCCAGTGCAGTCTTTTGTAAATGAAACATAATCACTGTATAAAGTTCTGCCACATTTTAATATAGATCCTGCAAGAACATACGGAAGAGGAAGCCAAAGATCTTAAAATATGACAAATAATAATAAATGACAAGTATTTATAAATCAACCAACATAATTAAGAGATTGAAGTTTAATATGCAAAAATGAAGAAACTATCATCCATCTCAGTCCACGAAATACCCTGTCCCTTACAATAGACCCAGCGCCACACAATCCCGGCATTTTACATGTCCCACAAAGGTAAAGATATAAAGTATCAAAGCAAAATAATCATAGAAAAGTGGCCAAAGGAACGGCAATAAAGTGTAAAAAAGGCAAGAAATTCCTACAGGGAACAAGAGCAGGACCGGGATTAGAACGGAGGCGAGATCTTTAATATACTTTGTGTTTCAAATGTTCTCCTTTTTCAAGATCTCTGCTTGCTGTCAGTAATTTTCCTGATGTTAGAGTGAATTTTGGCTGTTTGTCATGTGTGTGCCGCTACTCGCTTATGATGCTCACATGTAACTATATACTGAGAATTGCTACTTTTGCCCGCTGGCCCCTTCCCGCCGTTGTTACGAGACCGCCACGTTTTTTCAGTCATGGTTCCTGCTTTGTCTTCATCCGATCGGCAGCGAGGACATCACCTCATTTATAAACACACGACCGCCACCATATCATGTTTACAAATGGAGAACAAATTCCTTCCCGTCAGTAAGATGAGTCGGGCGATAAGCTTCCCCCCCGTTACAGTGCCGGCTCTGGGCGCCCCCAGCGTGAACGTGAATAATATGAACAGGGGAAGCTGCCAATCTCCATGAATATTTTTGGCATTTTAAAATAAGAAACAGGAACGTTCCAGATCTTTTCATGATCACAAAGTCTTCAAATAACCTGCCAAGTGCGGCCTCCGCTGAATAGTCTGGATACAGCCAGGGGCCCGGGTGGACGGCGTCATATTGTAGCTGCCACATCTCATTGTGTAGATAGCGGCCAATCAGAGCCTGCATGGCCGCGTCCCCGCTCCCCTGAGGGCACGCCTCCTAGTTTCCCCGTTTCTTGGCTGGTTATAGCGGTGCCGGTCTGAGGGTTATTCCCAATCTGGGCCCAGTTGTCATGTACAAACTGTGAAATCGACCATATGGTGACCACGGGACGGACAACCCGTAAACGGTATATCTGGAGTCGCGTAACAACCGCGCCATTTGTACGATACGTTATAAACAAGATGCCCAAATCAGCAAGAAATCTATGAAATAGTCTTGTTACAACTTCAGATGGAGAAAATTTGTAATAGACTTTGTGCTTTAATTCCTCGCCATTTTAAAGATCTCTGCTTGTTGTCATTGAATTTTCACTTTTTTTTTTTTAATCCGGAGACTCAAAACCCTGTCCTGATCTCATATTTCCCACAGCTGCAGATTTGCTACAGTTGCATTCAGTTTAGACAATCCTCTGTGAGCACAAATCCTTCTGTCCCCCCTTTTTTTTTCTAATATATCGGCCTGGAATCTACTGAGGTTTGTCTAGTCTGGATACAATTGTAACAAACCCTCAGCTGTGACAAGTATTAGGTCAAGAGGGGTTTTCACCTGACAGCAAGCAGAAATCTGGAAAATAATGAGAAATTGAGACACAAAGTGCAGAATTGATACAATGAAATCCCCTTTATCCGACTATCCAGATATCGGCTCCATGTTTGAGATGATCGGAAACATAAAAGGACCGGATCAGGGATCACATGACTGAATGGGAAGCTTCGTGGGCCCATCATGTGTTCCGTCACCCGGTGTAACCTCACCTTCCCATCCCCCCTCTGGACTTGGTTATGATGCAGATCGGCCGTCACCCCCACAACTCTCATTCATTTCTATATAAACCCCGGGAGCGGCCGCCAGGATTACAATGAATATTTGATTTTTATTTTTTGCCAAATATAAAAACGGGGAAAACACTGAAATGACCTGAAAACCGTTCTCACCAAATCAGCGCAGTTTTAGGGACCTGTAAATTCCTTCTATTAAATGGAGAGCGACTTTCTGCCAAGTTCCTATGGAAATAACGGAAAACAAAAGCGGAGGGAAGACGACATGAAGGAGACAGAAGTGAGCGTGGGGTCAGCGCCCTGGAAGCCGCCAGATATCGGCTCCGTTGTGCTTGGATTTTTGCTGGCAGCGCCTAATTATTGACCGATGACATTAGACGATGCGCAATCTGGCACCAGACGGAAAACAACAGCAGATGGAATGAGGATGAGAAAGGGTTCTCTACAGTAACTGCAACCAGTGTCCCCTCCCCCCCCCATCCCCGCAATAATAACAGGGACCGCACAGCCGGGGACTGAGACGCTACTGAGCGAGTGTTAAAATCTCAGAACCGCTGGTTATTACTGGTCATTACTGGTCATTACTGATTATTACTGTTCATTACTGGTTATTACTGGTTATTACTGGTCATTACTGGTCATTACTGGTTATTACTGGTCATTACTGGTCATTACTGGTTATTACTGGTTATTACTGGTCATTACTGGTTATTACTGGTCATTACTGGTTATTACTGGTCATTACTGGTCATTACTGGTCATTACTGGTTATTACTGGTTATTACTGGTCATTACTGGTCATTACTGGTTATTACTAGTTATTACTGGTCATTACTGGTCATTACTGATTATTACTGGTCATTACTGGTTATTACTGGTTATTACTGGTCATTACTGGTCATTAATGATTATTGCTGGTCATTACTGGTTATTTCTGGTTATTACTGGTCATTACTGGTCATTACTGATTATTACTGGTTATTACTGGTCATTACTGGTCATTACTGGTTATTACTGGTCATTACTGGTCATTACTGGTTATTACTGGTCATTACTGGTCATTACTGGTCATTACTGATTATTACTGTTCATTACTGGTTATTACTGGTTATTACTGGTCATTACTGGTCATTACTGGTTATTACTGGTCATTACTGGTCATTACTGGTTATTACTGGTTATTACTGGTCATTACTGGTCATTACTGGTTATTACTGGTTATTACTGGTCATTACTGGTTATTACTGGTCATTACTGGTTATTACTGGTCATTACTGGTCATTACTGGTCATTACTGGTTATTACTGGTTATTACTGGTCATTACTGGTCATTACTGGTTATTACTAGTTATTACTGGTCATTACTGGTCATTACTGATTATTACTGGTCATTACTGGTTATTACTGGTTATTACTGGTCATTACTGGTCATTAATGATTATTGCTGGTCATTACTGGTTATTTCTGGTTATTACTGGTCATTACTGGTCATTACTGATTATTACTGGTTATTACTGGTCATTACTGGTCATTACTGGTTATTACTGGTCATTACTGGTCATTACTGGTTATTACTGGTCATTACTGGTCATTACTGGTCATTACTGATTATTACTGTTCATTACTGGTTATTACTGGTTATTACTGGTCATTACTGGTCATTACTGGTTATTACTGGTCATTACTGGTCATTACTGGTTATTACTGGTTATTACTGGTCATTACTGGTTATTACTGGTCATTACTGGTTATTACTGGTCATTACTGGTCATTACTGGTCATTACTGGTTATTACTGGTTATTACTGGTCATTACTGGTCATTACTGGTTATTACTAGTTATTACTGGTCATTACTGGTCATTACTGATTATTACTGGTCATTACTGGTTATTACTGGTTATTACTGGTCATTACTGGTCATTAATGATTATTGCTGGTCATTACTGGTTATTTCTGGTTATTACTGGTCATTACTGGTCATTACTGATTATTACTGGTTATTACTGGTCATTACTGGTCATTACTGGTTATTACTGGTCATTACTGGTCATTACTGGTTATTACTGGTTATTACTGGTCATTACTGTTCATTACTGGTTATTGCTCATTATTGCTGGTTAGTACTGGTTATTGCTCATTATTGCTGGTTAGTACTGGTTATTGCTGGTTAGTACTGGTTATTGCTGGTTAGTACTGGTTATTGCTCATTATTGCTGGTTAGTACTGGTTATTACTGGTTATTGCTGGTTATTGCTCATTATTGCTAGTTATTGCTGGTTAGTACTGGTTATTGTTGGTTATTACTGGTTATTGCTCATTATTGCTGGTCATTACTGGTCATTACTGGTTATTACTGGTTATTACTGGTCATTACTGGTTATTACTGGTCATTACTGGTCATTACTGGTTATTACTAGTTATTACTGGTCATTACTGGTCATTACTGATTATTACTGGTCATTACTGGTTATTACTGGTTATTACTGGTCATTACTGGTCATTAATGATTATTGCTGGTCATTACTGGTTATTTCTGGTTATTACTGGTCATTACTGGTCATTACTGATTATTACTGGTTATTACTGGTCATTACTGGTCATTACTGGTTATTACTGGTCATTACTGGTCATTACTGGTTATTACTGGTTATTACTGGTCATTACTGTTCATTACTGGTTATTGCTCATTATTGCTGGTTAGTACTGGTTATTGCTCATTATTGCTGGTTAGTACTGGTTATTGCTGGTTAGTACTGGTTATTGCTGGTTAGTACTGGTTATTGCTCATTATTGCTGGTTAGTACTGGTTATTACTGGTTATTGCTGGTTATTGCTCATTATTGCTAGTTATTGCTGGTTAGTACTGGTTATTGTTGGTTATTACTGGTTATTGCTCATTATTGCTGGTTAGTACTGGTTATTGCTCATTATTGCTAGTTATTGCTGGTTAGTACTGGTTATTGTTGGTTATTACTGGTTATTGCTCATTATTGCTAGTTATTGTTGGTTATTGCTCATTATTGCCAGGTATGACTGGTTGTTGCTGGTTATTGCTGGTTCTTGTTGGATATTACTAGTTATTGCTCATTATTGCTAGGTGTCACTGGTTATTGCCGAATATGACTGGTTAGCAGCATAAAGTAGTGCTAGAGAGCAGAAAGCCATCAACGTTTTCTTCCCCACAAAAAGGAATAATGTCCTTGCCCCTGTGTGGCCCCTGAACCTCTGCTACAACGATACTTACACCCATGTCTGTGACCTTCCACTCCTCTCCTTACATACTCTGTGCTGCTGGAGACGCTGCCCCTTCCAGTATGTATGGAGGCTGCTGCCAGTTTTATATTTCACCATAATATGTTCTCAGTGACTGCTGCAAATCTCTTTAGACTGTTGTGTTTAATATGAATTATGCAGAAAAGTCTAATAGCCGCGCGTTATAAGTGCCTCGTGGCGTCGCCACCTGAGCAGAGCGGTGAGAATAATTTGGTATTTAATAAAGTTCAGCTCCTCAGTAATTATCCTGCATTTGCAGCCACGTGAGTGAGTGCGGTGAACGTGAACCGTCAGAATAAAATGTACTTTTAATTAGCAGAATGAAGCCTCTTAATGTTATTAGCGCAGGATTAGTCGTCAGCTCTTCTGCACATGTTGGTTGCACTAAATTCTGCTCCACCATTAATTCCACTAAGAATTCAATATTCTCCACATTCCGGTTTTCAACAAGTTTAATTGAACTTCGCCCCCGACCGCTGAGCTCTAGTAACGTCACTGAAGATGAGGATGTGGCCGTGCCCAGACTTGTCCCAGCGTTAACAAGAGTCGATTGTTTTCATCTTAGTATATTGCCAATGGTGAATTTTACATACAGACACTTTGCGTTGCTGATGCCGAGTTATATCATGTCTTATGCTCCAATCACATCCAGAGCTGCATGAACTATTCTGCATTTAGCTTTCTGGCTGCCACACCTCACTGCTGCCCCTTTGAGTTCAGTACCTGTTCAGGTCATGCTCTACTGACGGGGTCAGCGACCCTCAGCACTCCAGCTGTTGAGAAACTACAACTCCCAGCAAGCATGACCACCACCGCTTTTATTAATCCATCAGGGCATGCTGGGAATTGTAGTTTCAAAACAGCTGGAGTGCTGAGGGTCGCTGATTCCTGCGCTACAACGTGGAAATTCTTGGTGCAGATGTAAAAAAAAAAAAAATAGTGCATAGAAAAAGCAGTTTCCTCCAGCAACCAATAAGATTACAGTTCCCATATGTCAAAAGCAGCTTGGAAACGGGAAGGAGCGACATGATTGGTTGCTTGCTGTAGACAACTTTCCCAGCTTTCCTGTGCACTAGTTTTACAGGCACTGTATCGTATTCTGATATAGAATAACACTACATCTTCCAGAATGCAATGCAATACTGATTATAAGTGACTCAGAATTGTGAATGCAGCTCTGGAGGTGACTGGAGTGTCCCGGGACTTATTCTCTGCAGTGTGATCAGTGACGTAGAATACTTGCTATATACATGAGGAGCAGAATGACGGCTTTAAGTCCCTGGAGAGTGACGAGAGAGGAGCCGCAGCGCCACGTAAAGGGGACTATAAAGCCGGCGTCCATTAGTGAATTGTCCTTGTGGCGACCTTCACATGATATCCTGCTATGAGGACACCTGTTGTCTCCATGTCATCCCATTACAGTGGTGTGAGTAATCCCGTCCCCCATCATCAGCGGCCGCCGTCCCGTCACGTGTTTCATCGCTTTGTGTGTGTTATAAATGACGCATTACGTTTTTCTCATCTCCGACGCGGTGACTGGAGCGGGCGCAGCGCTGCGCGGTTCCGGATATTACTGCATATAATAGATACATTGTTTCTCCGTTCACGCGGTGTAATGGCGGCCATATTGGTTGTCACCCAGCTTTCCCAAACACTGATACGGATAAATGTTGTGACAACGTGACCCAAGAAGACGACTCAGCACTTTTATTACAGTCAATGTCTTTTAAAAAAAAACACAAGAAATCCATCGAGAAGAAGAAAGTCCGGAGGTAAAGTCACATGATCAGCCGTGGCCGCAGGGGGGACAAGATGGCGGCTTCCTGTACATAGTAAATAATATGATAAAGCCGCCCCTCCCCCGTCATCCCTCCATCTATCCGTTTGGGGATACAAGTATGGAAGGTTCTCCTCATGACGCGCGTTTCTTCGGAGTCACATGACCATTACGTGGGTTTCTGAAGATTCTCCGTCCGCTCGTTCCTTTACCTGCGGTGAAGTCGTCTCATTATCTCCTCCCTGGGAACAATGTCAGAAACTTTACGGAGGCCGAGCGGCTCCAGCGCAGGTCGGTCGGCGCAGCGTAACCTTTTCATCGCTGTCTGATCTGCGTCCTCCGGGGTCGGTTCGGCTCCACGGACGGCGTTATTCCTGAGAAGGTCAATGCCGTGAAGAGTTTATAATCAGCCGGTTATATCGGTGCAGGAGCGTAATACAACGCGGTGCTGATGAAATGTCCAGACATGGCGTCCTCATCACCGCCCACATCATTGCAGGGTGAGAACCGCCCGGATTGTCTGCGCTGACACATTGTAACAACCTCTCAGCTGTGTGAGCAGGACTAGGTCAGGATGGGTTTGCAATATCTGAATATAAACAAGAATGTTTCCATTCACTGACAGTCTCCACTATGAGCGCTCCTGACTACTCCTCCCATCGTGTGGATACAATGTAACGTGTGATCCAGGCCGTGTTCTGGGGTCTGACGCCCGCTGTTGTCTGCGCCCCCTGATTATGAGCTGCTGATGAGGGGGATGTGCAACTGCCAGTCTACTGCCACGGGTCTAACCCCCATCATCCTCCCACAGCTTGCGCTCTGTATAACCCCCATCATCCTCCCACAGCTGGCACTCTGTATAACCCCCATCATCCTCCCACAGCTGGCGCTATGTATAACCCCCATCATCCTCCCACAGCTGGCACTCTGTATAACCCCCATCATCCTCCCACAGCTGGCGCTATGTATAACCCCCATCATCCTCCCACAGCTGGCACTCTGTATAACCCCCATCATCCTCCCACAGCTGGCGCTATGTATAACCCCCATCATCCTCCCACAGCTGGCACTCTGTATAACCCCCATCATCCTCCCACATCTGGCACTCTGCATAACCTCCATCATCCACCCACAGCTGGTGCTATGTATAACCCCCATCATCCTCCCACAGCTGGCGCTCTGTATAACCCCCATCATCCTCCCACAGCTGGCGCTCTGTATAACCCCCATCATCCTCCCACAGCTGGCGCTCTGTATAACCCCCATCATCCTCCCACAGCTGGCGCTATGTATAACCCCCATCATCCTCCCACAGCTGGCGCTATGTATAACCCCCATCATCCTCCCACAGCTGGCGCTATGTATAACCCCCATCATCCTCCCACAGCTGGCGCTCTGTATAACCCCCATCATCCTCCCACAGCTGGCGCTCTGTATAACCCCCATCATCCTCCCACAGCTGGCACTCTGTATAACCCCCATCATCCTCCCACAGCTGGCACTCTGTATAACCCCCATCATCCTCCCACAGCTGGCGCTCTGTATAACCCTCATTGTATTCGGTTCTGGTGCCGCTGGGGACCCCCGACTGACGCAGAATTATTCAGAACCTGAACTGAAAACGTCAAAGCCGCATGGAGACCCGGGAACGTTCCGCCATCATATTCGGTTACATTTTAGCAGGGACGTGCCCGCTCCGAGGGGCGACATTAACCCTTCCAGGCCTAGGCCACCCTGGGGGGAGAGCAGGTTGTCATTCTGTCAGACGCTGCAGGCAGGATGGGGTGAGGGTCTTGATATTAGATTTGGTACTTTAGCGCTCATTTGCATTCCAATTACCCAGAATTCCCAGCGGTGGCGAGCGAATTGTGAGCTGTTTAATTACAGAGTGCGGCGGCTGCGGGAGATCTGTTCCCGTCATTGTGTAAAGCTTTCTCAGTAATTGTCACTCACGGCGAACGAGTCCTGATCTAATCCCACCCAGTTTAATATTGTTTGCAGATCTTACAACTTTGATGAAAAAAAGGCTTAAAGGGGCTGAGGGGCCCCGACACCCCCAGGAAAGGATTAGAGGTCCTCAAGTGGTGAATGGTAAATGGAGATTTAGTTATGCCGTTATCCCTGTTCATCCTCAGCCTCCTAGTCCATGAATGGAATGCCAGACCTGCAGTGGAGACTGACACATAGTGATGCAGCAGATCTGAGAACTGACAAATGGCTGAATAGAGTTTTTGACATCTTGATGGCGGGTGAATTACACAGTAATATTTACTAGGCTTTGATTTTGGGAGGACGTGCCCTTTAATGATCCGCCTGGTCCCATAAATGTCAGGTTATCATCATTTACAGTAAAAAGTCCTCTAACGCCAGGTCCACCCTTCCCCCGCTTTTCCCTG
The DNA here is from genome assembly GCF_050947455.1 of Rhinoderma darwinii. Taxonomy (NCBI): domain Eukaryota; kingdom Metazoa; phylum Chordata; class Amphibia; order Anura; family Rhinodermatidae; genus Rhinoderma; species Rhinoderma darwinii. The sequence goes on along the minus strand of NW_027463353.1, from coordinate 9,457 downwards.
CTCGTACCCGCCGTATAATACGTGAGCGGCTGCGGAGAGATGAAAGTTCTCTAATAAGACGTTCTAGACAAAAACAAACATTTTTCTTGGTCGCGGCGACGTCCTTCATCTTTCTGTCGGAGAAGCTGACGGGAATCTGACAGAAATGATCTCCTGCCATTGTGCGGGATGCGATGGCGTCTACCTGTACGGATTATAGTATAGACCGCGCCAAAATGTGGGAGGTAAATATCTGTTTATTTAATATGGGAGCGTCTCAGATCAGCCCCCCATCATCCTCATCATCATCCTCATCATCTGCAGCAGAGATGTTATATCACTATCGCATGTCGTAATCCAGAAACTGAATAGTTAATTTATTCCTGGTAAATATAAATCCTCCGGTTGTCCTTCCTGTCAAATTGTGAAAACGTCTGTTCTGCCAGATATATCTGTTTCTGGGAAAGTTTGGTGACATCCAATATGGCCTCATTCAGGGGTCTTCACCAAACCGTTTCCTAAAACCCTTAATGACAAATCGGACTCGTCATCCAATGATACCTCCTCTGTTCCCATGCTGCGGCTGAATTAAGCAGATTTGCTGCTCTGGAGAGTTGACCGGTTACCAGCATGGACTACATACAGGGCTGTCACCCACATTGTTACAGGTCCCACGTGGTTTGTAAAGCTGCATTATCCTGTTTTATGAACTGTCTTCCATCTCTCTACATCTGCTCCTTCCTCTCCAGTATAAATGTCAGTCCTTGTGTTCATGAATCAGGAAGATCAGGATGAGCAGAGCTATTGGTCTTCCCAGATGGGGATGAGCTGTGGGGCTGTGATATCATCAGTGACAAGGGGAGAGAAGGAGGAGGGAAAGGAGGGGAGGGGGAGAGAAGAGGTGAGAAAGGAGGGGAGGGGGGGAGGGGAGAGGGGGAGAGGAGAGGGGGAGGAGGGAAAGGAGAGGAGGGGAGAGGAGAGGGGGAGGAGGGAAAGAAGGGGAGGGGTTGAGGAGAGGAGGGAAAGGAGAGGAGGGTGGAGGGGAGAGGGGTGGAGGAAAAGGAGGGAGAGGAGAGGGGGAGGAGGGAAAGGAGAGGAGGGAGAGGAGAGGGGGAGGAGGGAAAGGAGGGGAGGGGGAAAGGAGGGGAGGGGGAGAGGAGGGAAAGGAGGGGAGGGGGAGGAGGGAAAGGAGAGGAGGGGGAGAGGAGAGGGGGAGGAGGGAAAGGAGGGGAGGGGGAGTAGAGAAAGGAGGGGAGAGGAGGGGGAGGGAAAGGAGGGGAGGGGGAGGAGGCGGATGCTGCTGCAGCTTCTCACAGTGTTACTATGAAGCAGTATGAGGGGAGGGAGGAGCAGGAGGATACATTGGATTGGATAAGAGCACACAGCACAGCTCTGACATCACACCAGGAAGAGCCCGCCCACTCGGCAGGTATGAAGACATTTACAGGAACCAGAAGACGGAAGGAAGAGACACAAAACCCGCCAATTCCTGGTCAATCTGCGTCCTTGGAGTTATACAAAGAGCAGGAAAGTGAAGCGTGAGGTAGAATTTCCATCATCCGCAGCAGTGGAGCCGCCATCTATCCGCGCAGATCTCACCGCGCCGTCACTCGTTCTGTAAAAAAGAAGAAATATCATTTAGCAGAAAACTAAAACTGCGCCAGATTTATCCCAGCGCCGCACTCTGATAGATCTGCTGCACCACGATGGACATGTTGGAGACGTTTCTCTCTTTTTTTACCTCTTGGCCGACGTACTTTACATTCACATTTTGGCCCAAAATAATTGCGCTGGGGATTAATAAATCTGGCGCATTTTATGACGCCTCTTAGCCACACCCCCTTTTCTCAAAACTTATTTAAACTTTCTAGTGAGGCGTGTAAAGTGTGTAATAAGTTTGGCGTGTACTTTTTGCTGCTATTTGAGTTGGATTTCTGCTTCGTAAATCTTCCCCATTGAATCCATGGCGGTCGTTTCCCGGATGTGCCGCCCTCCTGATACATTGATTTGCCGTCTTGGCTGATAAGTGGCGGTTGTTGGGAGTTGGATGGCGTCGCTTCGTGTCTCCGAGCATCAATCTTGTCCTAAGCGACATCAGTCTGGGGCTGTCACCGGCGATGTCCGTCTGTCTCTGCGAGTGACAGCCGGATATCCTCTTCTTCCTAATAAATGAAGGTTTCTTCTGCGTCTATCAGTCAGGTGATTAATGGAGCGGCCGCGTCACTGACGTCCGACCTCCAGATACGGCAGATAATGCAGACGAGCTTAAGGCCTCACTCACACTTCCATCACCGTTTTATCGGCCATTTTTGACGGATCCGTGTGTCCGTTTTTGTTTCCGTGTGCACTCCGTTTCTGTTCCGTGTTTCCGTTTTACACGGACGTTGCGCTTCCGTTTGCCTTCTGTTTAAAAAACGGAAGGTAAACTTCACTTGAACCTGTCACATGTCCCAGGAATCACCCATAGAAAGGTTACAAGACGTTTTTGCTGCGGTTTTCTGCAGCTTTCAGAGCATAGAGAACAGTTTGCGATGACTCTGCTCGGCTTACTTTGTTGTTTTTTTAAGTGAAATGTGGCCATGTACTTATATTGTGATGCTGCGCACTACTTCCCTGCTGCCATCTCTGCGTCAAAAGCTCCTCGGCAAGTTCCTCCCATGCGGCGTCCTTTTTATAGCGGTCGTGGTCGCATTCTGCCCGCGTATACCACAGTTCTGGGTGATCACCAATGTTATGAGTCTCTCCACATCCGTCTTCAGGAATGAATGTGTACTGTAGTCTGTGAGTCTGTGAACTTTGGCTCACCCAGCCGTTGCTATGGCAACAGATCCATCAAAAACGGACGGCACACGGAAGCCTTCCGTGTGCCATCCGTTTTTTTGACTCACCCATTGACTTCTATGAGCCACACGGTCACTGAATCACTGACCAAAGTAGGACATGCTCTACTTTTGACGGAACGGAACAACAGATCAGTTTAAATAACTGAAGTGTGCATGGGGCTATTGAAATGAATGTGTCAGGGTGTATCAGTGCCAAAAACGGAGAGCACCCTGAAGGAAAAAACTGAAGTGGGCATGAAGTCTTGATCCACAGCTCCAGAAGATCAGATCTGCACCCAGATCCAACGTATGTACAAGAAGCCCCCAAATATCAGGCGCCATTTATAGCACTGCAGTCCCTTATGTGGTGCAGGTCCCGGGATCACGGCCCCCTCCAGACCCCTCGTAGATGCAGGCACTTGGCTCCACTGGTTCGGATGTATTTTACACTCTTATGAATGGCGGATGATGAGTGGTAATCACATGGCTGCTTCTGGTCTGTCCGAGGCAAAAGGAAAATGTCGCCCATCTCTTCTCAAACTGGAGACAGGAAAATGCCGAGATGGACGGTAAATCGGTTGCCCCTGCAGTCTAGGGAGGTGCCACCTAAGTTCTCGCCCCGTGGATACTTCACACATGCACGTGATTGGTGACCACTCCTCGCCCGCTCTTGCCAGCGGTCAACAGGTCTCCAGGAGCGTCATACGGGTGCACAGCTCTATAGGGTCCTGGGATGGGGTAGAGGAGTCTGATAACAAAGGGGGAATTAGTACTTGGGGACACATTGGGTTCTGGTGCCCCACCTGCTGAGCCCGTTGTCCTGGCATAGTCTGCCACTTATGGTGGTTGGGACCCATAAAACTTACTACAACTTGTGATTTTCACCATCCACCATGATGATGAGAGTCGGCAGCAGACAGCGCTCCTCTCCTATCAGTTCTCTATTGGTGCTGTTCACGGATCCCATAGTACAAGTTGTATCTGGAGGCTCTGCGATACATTGTGACGGGTCGAGTTGCTTTGGGCGTTTACTGAGTAGATTCTTTGTATTGATTTTATAAAAGCGCTTGATTGCGTCTTCCGGAAATATCGCTGTCATGAGAAGCAGTCAGCGCTGCGTCAGGTGTGTGGGGATAACGTTACAGCCCCCCCCCCCGCACTCCGCCAGAAAATCCTTCATCACAAACAATCATTCTTTCCTGTTGCGCCGCAGGCAGAGAAGTCGTTCATCTGATTCCTCGTCTGCAGGTGACATCATGGACGTGTCCGCAGATTACTCCGGAGCGCTGCTTTATTTTACCTTTCAGGGGAGATTATGATCTCATTATCCAAATATTTGCAAATGCTTAAAAGGGTGTAATGTTCTGCGAGGGCCGCAGACCGGAGACATTCTGCTCAGCCTTCCCAGCAGCGGCCGCCCTCTTATCCCTCACATCCCATCATTATTGGTGCAGGGCCTTCCACATTACTGAGGGTCTTACACATTACTGAGGGTCTTACACATTACTGAGGGTCTTACACATTACTGAGGGCCTTCCACATTACTGAGGGTCTTACACATTACTGAGGGTCTTACACATTACTGAGGGTCTTACACATTACTGATAGTTTTCCTCTTCCAATTCACCTTATAACAAGATTGTATCTGAGGAAAAGCGAGCAGAGCAAGATGGCGGATCCGTCAAGCAGCAGTCATCGTTGTCACCTCTGAGGGATTGCGATCGTCTCCATAGGATGACCCCTCTACTGGCTGCCATTACTGAGCCCCTAGGGATTGTCCAACAACTTTCCAATATGACCCTGAATGGTAAATGCATATATTGGAGTATTGTTCTGTAGCATTAATCGCTCCCCTAATACTCTGTCTGTGCAAACATCAGTCTTCAATGTCGTTATGACATTCCTGTTATGAATCAGGGAGCTCAGGATGAACAATGTTTTATGTCTTCACACCTGTGCCGAAGTGCATGGAATTGTGGGAGGAGAAAGAAAAAAAGGGAATATTAATGAGAAAATGAATCGGTAAAATAAACTCTGGGATTATAATCAAGGAAAAGAGGACGAGAACCAACAGAATAGATTCATGAGTGCTTGCAAGGATGGATGATGAATGGATGGTGAATGGATGGTTGATGGATGGTGAATGGATGACGAAAGGATGGATGGTGAATGGATGGTTGATGGATGGTGAATGGATGACGAAAGGATGGATGGTTGATGGATGGATGATGAATGGATGGATGGTGAAAGAATGGATGGTTTAAGGATAGTGAATGGATGGATGATGAATGGATAGTAAATGGATGGCTGATAAACAGATGGATGAATAGATGGTGAATGAATAGTGAATGGATGGATGATGAATGGATAATTGGTAAATGGATGGATGCTGAACAGATGGTTGGATGGCTGATAAAGGGATGAACAGATTGATAATGAAGAGATAAATGGATGATGAACAGATGTATGATAAATGAATGGATGCGGAACGAATGATGAACAGATGGATGGATGTATGACGGATGATAGATGATAAATAGATGATGAACGAGTGGATAGAGACAATCACAATGAATATAATGGAAACCCTGGCCACGTGGATGAATAGATTTTTTTGATGGAGATAATCACAGGATTCATGAATATGACACAATCAAAATCACTGGGTAACGAGGTGTCTATAAATCTATGTTCATGTAAAGGATCTGCCAGGCACAGCTTCGGGGTTAACGCCCGTAGGTATTCAGTCGGCACCTGAGTCTATGTCTCTGAGACTGACTCCATCTTCCACCACTCAGGATGGCAGGCTTAGGAGTGGGAGAGCCTATCACAGCCTGGCCAGACGGAGCTAGCTCCCGCCCTCTGTCTATTTATACCTGCCTTTCCTGTTCCTCCTTTGCTTGTGATTCTTCTCGTGTGGTTTCCTGGCCCTGCTGCAGCTTCTTGTACTATTTGATCCTGCTTCATACTGATCCTGGCTTACTGACTACTCTCCCGCTCTGCGTTTGGTACCTCGTACACTCCTGGTTTGACTCGGCTTGTTCACTTCTCTTGTTGCTCACGGTGTTGCCGTGGGCAACTGCCCCTTTCTCCCCCTAGCTCTGTGTACCCTTGTCTGTTTGTCTGTCGTGCACTTATTGAGTGTAGGGACCGTCGCCCAGTTGCACCCCGTCGCCTAGGGCGGGTCGTTGCAAGTAGGCAGGGACTGAGTGGCGGGTAGATTAGGGCTCACATGTCTGTCTCCCCACCCCCGTCATTACAGTTCAATGACGGACTGTTCTCTGTTATCAGCCATTGTTCCAGGGAGCCACACTTTCCCTGACACCCTGGATGCAATGTAACGGCTTTTTCATATGGAACCAATGTCAACATTTTATCCCATGACTCCGATCCGGTAACTTTATCTAAGTTAAACAATTCAGTCATCGGTGTAGCGTGAGCCGTGTGAGGCGGGGGTCTCCATATAACCGCTGAGCCCCCGTTATACCTAATGACTCCAGTAGATTCCATGTGCGTGAGTGTAACTGGAGGAATAATTATCCCATAACTGAGTATTAGGGATCTGTGGAACCAGGTGTGACCTCAAACTGTCCCAATCTCCGCAGCTTTCCCTCTATAGCCCCGGTATTAGCCGCAGAGCCTGAAATAATATATCAAATTAGGATGAATTCCACCCTGAGCTAATAGAGGATTATCCCCGTTACCCATGTGTGGGGGCAGCGCCTGATGTCCTCCTGTGGAAACCCTACACCCTGCAGGGAGGCGCAGAGGAAAAGGTAAGGGACTATCCAGTCCCAGTCAGAGCCGGGGCTGCTGGTAATGTCCCCAGAATGCACTGCACATGGCTGTGACTTTAGCTAATAGTGGGGATCACAATTGGGGAGAGTCTCCTCGGGGGCATAAAATGGGGGAGTCTAGAGAAGGCGACTTCTTACTTACAAAATATTCTCCGCTTCAGGATGGTGCTTCATCTGCACGGGGTAAAAGTGGGACCTGTGACAAAATACCCCCTGACCTGGCTGCTTATCTATAACCCCACTATATCACTATCTATAACCCCACTATATCACTATCTATAACCCCACTATATCACTATCTATAACCCCACTATATCACTATCTATAACCCCACTATATCACTATCTATAACCCCACTATATCACTATCTATAACCCCACTATATCACTATCTATAACCCCACTATATCACTATCTATAACCCCACTATATCACTATCTATAACCCCACTATATCACTATCTATAACCCCACTATATCACTATCTATAACCCCACTATATCACTATCTATAACCCCACTATATCACTATCTATAACCCCACTATATCACTATCTATAACCCCACTATATCACTATCTATAACCCCACTATATCACTATCTATAACCCCACTATATCACTATCTATAACCCCACTATATCACTATCTATAACCCCACTATATCACTATCTATAACCCCACTATATCACTATCTATAACCCCACTATATCACTATCTATAACCCCACTATATCACTATCTATAACCCCACCATATCACTATCTATAACCCCACTATATCACTATCTATAACCCCACTATATCACTATCTATAACCCCACTATATCACTATCTATAACCCCACTATATCACTATCTATAACCCCACTATATCACTATCTATAACCCCACTATATCACTATCTATAACCCCACTATATCACTATCTATAACCCCACTATATCACTATCTATAACCCCACTATATCACTATCTATAACCCCACTATATCACTATCTATAACCCCACTATATCACTATCTATAACCCCACTATATCACTATCTATAACCCCACTATATCACTATCTATAACCCCACTATATCACTATCTATAACCCCACTATATCACTATCTATAACCCCACTATATCACTATCTATAACCCCACTATATCACTATCTATAACCCCACTATATCTCTATCTATAACCCCACTATATCACTATCTATAACCCCACTATATCTCTATCTATAACCCCACTATATCTCTATCTATAACCCCACTATATCACTATCTATAACCCCACTATATCACTATCTATAACCCCACTATATCACTATCTATAACCCCACTATATCACTATCTATAACCCCACTATATCTCTATCTATAACCCCACTATATCACTATCTATAACCCCACTATATCTCTATCTATAACCCCACTATATCACTATCTATAACCCCACTATATCACTATCTATAACCCCACTATATCACTATCTATAACCCCACTATATCTCTATCTATAACCCCACTATATCACTATCTATAACCCCACTATATCTCTATCTATAACCCCACTATATCTCTATCTATAACCCCACTATATCACTATCTATAACCCCACTATATCACTATCTATAACCCCACTATATCACTATCTATAACCCCACTATATCACTATCTATAACCCCACTATATCACTATCTATAACCCCACTATATCTCTATCTATAACCCCACTATATCACTATCTATAACCCCACTATATCACTATCTATAACCCCACTATATCTCTATCTATAACCCCACTATATCACTATCTATAACCCCACTATATCACTATCTATAACCCCACTATATCACTATCTATAACCCCACTATATCACTATCTATAACCCCACTATATCACTATCTATAACCCCACTATATCTCTATCTATAACCCCACTATATCACTATCTATAACCCCACTATATCACTATCTATAACCCCACTATATCACTATCTATAACCCCACTATATCACTATCTATAACCCCACTATATCATATTATAACCCCACTATATCACTATCTATAACCCCACTATATCACTATCTATAACCCCACTATATCTCTATCTATAACCCCACTATATCACTATCTATAACCCCACTATATCACTATCTATAACCCCACTATATCACTATCTATAACCCCACTATATCACTATCTATAACCCCACTATATCACTATCTATAACCCCACTATATCACTATCTATAACCCCACTATATCTCTATCTATAACCCCACTATATCACTATCTATAACCCCACTATATCACTATCTATAACCCCACTATATCACTATCTATAACCCCACTATATCACTATCTATAACCCCACTATATCACTATCTATAACCCCACTATATCTCTATCTATAACCCCACTATATCTCTATCTATAACCCCACTATATCACTATCTATAACCCCACTATATCACTATCTATAACCCCACTATATCTCTATCTATAACCCCACTATATCACTATCTATAACCCCACTATATCACTATCTATAACCCCACTATATCACTATCTATAACCCCACTATATCTCTATCTATAACCCCACTATATCACTATCTATAACCCCACTATATCACTATCTATAACCCCACTATATCTCTATCTATAACCCCACTATATCACTATCTATAACCCCACTATATCATATCTAAACCCCACTATATCTCTATCTATAACCCCACTATATCACTATCTATAACCCCACTATATCTCTATCTATAACCCCACTATATCACTATCTGTAACCCTGCTATATCACTATCTATAACCCCGCTATATCACTATCTATAACCCCACTATATCGCTACCTATAACCCCA
>NW_027463352.1:0-33524 GCF_050947455.1 Rhinoderma darwinii | reverse complement strand
AAATGTTTCTAAAGCTAATTCTTGAACCGTAAGTCCTAGACGCTCGATCTTGGCGGCATTCGTCTCAGCGCCAGGCAATTAGTATAGGAGCACTGTGTTTGACTTCTCTGGATGTTTCCCAGGCGAGCAATTGTCAGCATGTTCAGAACCATGTTTCTGTGAATAACTCCTGAACCGTAAGTCCTAGACGCTCGCTCTTGGCTGCATTCGATTCAGCTCGTGGCAGCCAGTCTAAAAAACACTATCTTGGACTTCTCTGCATGTTTCCCAGGCGAGCAATTGGCAGCATGTTCAGAACCATGTTTCTGTGAATAACTCCTGAACCGTAAGTCCTAGACGCTCGCTCTTGGCTGCATTCGATTCAGCTCGTGGCAGCCAGTCTAAAAAAACACTATCTTGGACTTCTCTGCATGTTCCTAAGGCAAATGTTTCTAAAGCTAATTCTTGAACCGTAAGTCCTAGACGCTCGATCTTGGCGGCATTCGTCTCAGCGCCAGGCAATTAGTATAGGAGCACTGTGTTTGACTTCTCTGGATGTTTCCCAGGCGAGCAATTGTCAGCATGTTCAGAACCATGTTTCTGTGAATAACTCCTGAACCGTAAGTCCTAGACGCTCGCTCTTGGCTGCATTCGATTCAGCTCGTGGCAGCCAGTCTAAAAAACACTATCTTGGACTTCTCTGCATGTTTCCCAGGCGAGCAATTGGCAGCATGTTCAGAACCATGTTTCTGTGAATAACTCCTGAACCGTAAGTCCTAGACGCTCGCTCTTGGCTGCATTCGATTCAGCTCGTGGCAGCCAGTCTAAAAAACACTATCTTGGACTTCTCTGCATGTTTCCCAGGCGAGCAATTGGCAGCATGTTCAGAACCATGTTTCTGTGAATAACTCCTGAACCGTAAGTCCTAGACGCTCGCTCTTGGCTGCATTCGATTCAGCTCGTGGCAGCCAGTCTAAAAAACACTATCTTGGACTTCTCTGCATGTTTCCCAGGCGAGCAATTGGCAGCATGTTCAGAACCATGTTTCTGTGAAAATAACTCCTGAACCGTAAGTCCTAGACGCTCGCTCTTGGCTGCATTCGATTCAGCTCGTGGCAGCCAGTCTAAAAAACACTATCTTGGACTTCTCTGCATGTTCCTAAGGCAAATGTTTCTAAAGCTAATTCTTGAACCGTAAGTCCTAGACGCTCGATCTTGGCGGCATTCGTCTCAGCGCCAGGCAATTAGTATAGGAGCACTGTGTTTGACTTCTCTGGATGTTTCCCAGGCGAGTTATTGACAAGTAAATCCTAGACGCTCGATCTTGGTTATTTTCGCTTTCGCGGCTGGCAGTAAAAGAACCATGTTTCTGTGAATAACTCCTGAACCGTAAGTCCTAGACGCTCGCTCTTGGCTGCATTCGATTCAGCTCGTGGCAGCCAGTCTAAAAAACACTATCTTGGACTTCTCTGCTTGTTTCCCAGGCGAGCAATTGGCAGCATGTTCAGAACCATGTTTCTGTGAATAACTCCTGAACCGTAAGTCCTAGACGCTCGCTCTTGGCTGCATTCGATTCAGCTCGTGGCAGCCAGTCTAAAAAACACTATCTTGGACTTCTCTGCATGTTTCCCAGGCGAGCAATTGGCAGCATGTTCAGAACCATGTTTCTGTGAATAACTCCTGAACCGTAAGTCCTAGACGCTCGCTCTTGGCTGCATTCGATTCAGCTCGTGGCAGCCAGTCTAAAAAACACTATCTTGGACTTCTCTGCATGTTTCCCAGGCGAGCAATTGGCAGCATGTTCAGAACCATGTTTCTGTGAATAACTCCTGAACCGTAAGTCCTAGACGCTCGCTCTTGGCTGCATTCGATTCAGCTCGTGGCAGCCAGTCTAAAAAACACTATCTTGGACTTCTCTGCATGTTCCTAAGGCAAATGTTTCTAAAGCTAATTCTTGAACCGTAAGTCCTAGACGCTCGATCTTGGCGGCATTCGTCTCAGCGCCACGCAATTAGTATAGGAGCACTGTGTTTGACTTCTCTGGATGTTTCCCAGGCGAGTTATTGACAAGTAAATCCTAGACGCTCGATCTTGGTTATTTTCGCTTTCGCGGCTGGCAGTAAAAGAACCATGTTTCTGTGAATAACTCCTGAACCGTAAGTCCTAGACGCTCGCTCTTGGCTGCATTCGATTCAGCTCGTGGCAGCCAGTCTAAAAAACACTATCTTGGACTTCTCTGCATGTTTCCCAGGCGAGCAATTGGCAGCATGTTCAGAACCATGTTTCTGTGAATAACTCCTGAACCGTAAGTCCTAGACGCTCGCTCTTGGCTGCATTCGATTCAGCTCGTGGCAGCCAGTCTAAAAAACACTATCTTGGACTTCTCTGCATGTTTCCCAGGCGAGCAATTGGCAGCATGTTCAGAACCATGTTTCTGTGAATAACTCCTGAACCGTAAGTCCTAGACGCTCGCTCTTGGCTGCATTCGATTCAGCTCGTGGCAGCCAGTCTAAAAAACACTATCTTGGACTTCTCTGCATGTTCCTAAGGCAAATGTTTCTAAAGCTAATTCTTGAACCGTAAGTCCTAGACGCTCGATCTTGGCGGCATTCGTCTCAGCGCCACGCAATTAGTATAGGAGCACTGTGTTTGACTTCTCTGGATGTTTCCCAGGCGAGTTATTGACAAGTAAATCCTAGACGCTCGATCTTGGTTATTTTCGCTTTCGCGGCTGGCAGTAAAAGAACCATGTTTCTGTGAATAACTCCTGAACCGTAAGTCCTAGACGCTCGCTCTTGGCTGCATTCGATTCAGCTCGTGGCAGCCAGTCTAAAAAACACTATCTTGGACTTCTCTGCTTGTTTCCCAGGCGAGCAATTGGCAGCATTTTCAGAACCATGTTTCTGTGAATAACTCCTGAACTGTAAGTCCTAGACGCTCGCTCTTGGCTGCATTCGATTCAGCTCGTGGCAGCCAGTCTAAAAAACACTATCTTGGACTTCTCTGCATGTTTCCCAGGCGAGCAATTGTCAGCATGTTCAGAACCATGTTTCTGTGAATAACTCCTGAACCGTAAGTCCTAGACGCTCGCTCTTGGCTGCATTCGATTCAGCTCGTGGCAGCCAGTCTAAAAAACACTATCTTGGACTTCTCTGCTTGTTTCCCAGGCGAGCAATTGGCAGCATTTTCAGAACCATGTTTCTGTGAATAACTCCTGAACCGTAAGTCCTAGACGCTCGCTCTTGGCTGCATTCGATTCAGCTCGTGGCAGCCAGTCTAAAAAACACTATCTTGGACTTCTCTGCATGTTTCCCAGGCGAGCAATTGTCAGCATGTTCAGAACCATGTTTCTGTGAATAACTCCTGAACCGTAAGTCCTAGACGCTCGCTCTTGGCTGCATTCGATTCAGCTCGTGGCAGCCAGTCTAAAAAACACTATCTTGGACTTCTCTGCATGTTTCCCAGGCGAGCAATTGGCAGCATGTTCAGAACCATGTTTCTGTGAATAACTCCTGAACCGTAAGTCCTAGACGCTCGCTCTTGGCTGCATTCGATTCAGCTCGTGGCAGCCAGTCTAAAAAACACTATCTTGGACTTCTCTGCATGTTTCCCAGGCGAGAAATTGGCAGCATGTTCAGAACCATGTTTCTGTGAATAACTCCTGAACCGTAAGTCCTAGACGCTCGCTCTTGGCTGCATTCGATTCAGCTCGTGGCAGCCAGTCTAAAAAACACTATCTTGGACTTCTCTGCTTGTTTCCCAGGCGAGCAATTGGCAGCATGTTCAGAACCATGTTTCTGTGAATAACTCCTGAACCGTAAGTCCTAGACGCTCGCTCTTGGCTGCATTCGATTCAGCTCGTGGCAGCCAGTCTAAAAAACACTATCTTGGACTTCTCTGCATGTTTCCCAGGCGAGCAATTGGCAGCATGTTCAGAACCATGTTTCTGTGAATAACTCCTGAACCGTAAGTCCTAGACGCTCGCTCTTGGCTGCATTCGATTCAGCTCGTGGCAGCCAGTCTAAAAAACACTATCTTGGACTTCTCTGCATGTTTCCCAGGCGAGCAATTGGCAGCATGTTCAGAACCATGTTTCTGTGAATAACTCCTGAACCGTAAGTCCTAGACGCTCGCTCTTGGCTGCATTCGATTCAGCTCGTGGCAGCCAGTCTAAAAAACACTATCTTGGACTTCTCTGCATGTTCCTAAGGCAAATGTTTCTAAAGCTAATTCTTGAACCGTAAGTCCTAGACGCTCGATCTTGGCGGCATTCGTCTCAGCGCCACGCAATTAGTATAGGAGCACTGTGTTTGACTTCTCTGGATGTTTCCCAGGCGAGTTATTGACAAGTAAATCCTAGACGCTCGATCTTGGTTATTTTCGCTTTCGCGGCTGGCAGTAAAAGAACCATGTTTCTGTGAATAACTCCTGAACCGTAAGTCCTAGACGCTCGCTCTTGGCTGCATTCGATTCAGCTCGTGGCAGCCAGTCTAAAAAACACTATCTTGGACTTCTCTGCATGTTTCCCAGGCGAGCAATTGGCAGCATGTTCAGAACCATGTTTCTGTGAATAACTCCTGAACCGTAAGTCCTAGACGCTCGCTCTTGGCTGCATTCGATTCAGCTCGTGGCAGCCAGTCTAAAAAACACTATCTTGGACTTCTCTGCATGTTTCCCAGGCGAGCAATTGGCAGCATGTTCAGAACCATGTTTCTGTGAATAACTCCTGAACCGTAAGTCCTAGACGCTCGCTCTTGGCTGCATTCGATTCAGCTCGTGGCAGCCAGTCTAAAAAACACTATCTTGGACTTCTCTGCATGTTCCTAAGGCAAATGTTTCTAAAGCTAATTCTTGAACCGTAAGTCCTAGACGCTCGATCTTGGCGGCATTCGTCTCAGCGCCACGCAATTAGTATAGGAGCACTGTGTTTGACTTCTCTGGATGTTTCCCAGGCGAGTTATTGACAAGTAAATCCTAGACGCTCGATCTTGGTTATTTTCGCTTTCGCGGCTGGCAGTAAAAGAACCATGTTTCTGTGAATAACTCCTGAACCGTAAGTCCTAGACGCTCGCTCTTGGCTGCATTCGATTCAGCTCGTGGCAGCCAGTCTAAAAAACACTATCTTGGACTTCTCTGCTTGTTTCCCAGGCGAGCAATTGGCAGCATTTTCAGAACCATGTTTCTGTGAATAACTCCTGAACCGTAAGTCCTAGACGCTCGCTCTTGGCTGCATTCGATTCAGCTCGTGGCAGCCAGTCTAAAAAACACTATCTTGGACTTCTCTGCATGTTTCCCAGGCGAGCAATTGTCAGCATGTTCAGAACCATGTTTCTGTGAATAACTCCTGAACCGTAAGTCCTAGACGCTCGCTCTTGGCTGCATTCGATTCAGCTCGTGGCAGCCAGTCTAAAAAACACTATCTTGGACTTCTCTGCATGTTTCCCAGGCGAGCAATTGGCAGCATGTTCAGAACCATGTTTCTGTGAATAACTCCTGAACCGTAAGTCCTAGACGCTCGCTCTTGGCTGCATTCGATTCAGCTCGTGGCAGCCAGTCTAAAAAACACTATCTTGGACTTCTCTGCATGTTTCCCAGGCGAGAAATTGGCAGCATGTTCAGAACCATGTTTCTGTGAATAACTCCTGAACCGTAAGTCCTAGACGCTCGCTCTTGGCTGCATTCGATTCAGCTCGTGGCAGCCAGTCTAAAAAACACTATCTTGGACTTCTCTGCATGTTTCCCAGGCGAGCAATTGGCAGCATGTTCAGAACCATGTTTCTGTGAATAACTCCTGAACCGTAAGTCCTAGACGCTCGCTCTTGGCTGCATTCGATTCAGCTCGTGGCAGCCAGTCTAAAAAACACTATCTTGGACTTCTCTGCATGTTTCCCAGGCGAGAAATTGGCAGCATGTTCAAAACCATGTTTCTGTGAATAACTCCTGAACCGTAAGTCCTAGACGCTCGATCTTGGCGGCATTCGTCTCAGCGCCTGGCAATTAGTATAGGAGCACTGTGTTTGACTTCTCTGGATGTTTCCCAGGCGAGTTATTGACAAGTAAATCCTAGACGCTCGATCTTGGTTATTTTCGCTTTCGCGGCTGGCAGTAAAAGAACCATGTTTCTGTGAATAACTCCTGAACCGTAAGTCCTAGACGCTCGCTCTTGGCTGCATTCGATTCAGCTCGTGGCAGCCAGTCTAAAAAACACTATCTTGGACTTCTCTGCATGTTTCCCAGGCGAGAAATTGGCAGCATGTTCAGAACCATGTTTCTGTGAATAACTCCTGAACCGTAAGTCCTAGACGCTCGATCTTGGCGGCATTCGTCTCAGCGCCTGGCAATTAGTATAGGAGCACTGTGTTTGACTTCTCTGGATGTTTCCCAGGCGAGTTATTGACAAGTAAATCCTAGACGCTCGATCTTGGTTATTTTCGCTTTCGCGGCTGGCAGTAAAAGAACCATGTTTCTGTGAATAACTCCTGAACCGTAAGTCCTAGACGCTCGCTCTTGGCTGCATTCGATTCAGCTCGTGGCAGCCAGTCTAAAAAACACTATCTTGGACTTCTCTGCATGTTTCCCAGGCGAGCAATTGGCAGCATGTTCAGAACCATGTTTCTGTGAATAACTCCTGAACCGTAAGTCCTAGACGCTCGCTCTTGGCTGCATTCGATTCAGCTCGTGGCAGCCAGTCTAAAAAACACTATCTTGGACTTCTCTGCATGTTTCCCAGACGAGCAATTGGCAGCATGTTCAGAACCATGTTTCTGTGAATAACTCCTGAACCGTAAGTCCTAGACGCTCGCTCTTGGCTGCATTCGATTCAGCTCGTGGCAGCCAGTCTAAAAAACACTATCTTGGACTTCTCTGCATGTTTCCCAGGCGAGCAATTGGCAGCATGTTCAGAACCATGTTTCTGTGAATAACTCCTGAACCGTAAGTCCTAGACGCTCGCTCTTGGCTGCATTCGATTCAGCTCGTGGCAGCCAGTCTAAAAAACACTATCTTGGACTTCTCTGCATGTTTCCCAGGCGAGCAATTGGCAGCATGTTCAGAACCATGTTTCTGTGAATAACTCCTGAACCGTAAGTCCTAGACGCTCGCTCTTGGCTGCATTCGATTCAGCTCGTGGCAGCCAGTCTAAAAAACACTATCTTGGACTTCTCTGCATGTTCCTAAGGCAAATGTTTCTAAAGCTAATTCTTGAACCGTAAGTCCTAGACGCTCGATCTTGGCGGCATTCGTCTCAGCGCCACGCAATTAGTATAGGAGCACTGTGTTTGACTTCTCTGGATGTTTCCCAGGCGAGTTATTGACAAGTAAATCCTAGACGCTCGATCTTGGTTATTTTCGCTTTCGCGGCTGGCAGTAAAAGAACCATGTTTCTGTGAATAACTCCTGAACCGTAAGTCCTAGACGCTCGCTCTTGGCTGCATTCGATTCAGCTCGTGGCAGCCAGTCTAAAAAACACTATCTTGGACTTCTCTGCTTGTTTCCCAGGCGAGCAATTGGCAGCATTTTCAGAACCATGTTTCTGTGAATAACTCCTGAACCGTAAGTCCTAGACGCTCGCTCTTGGCTGCATTCGATTCAGCTCGTGGCAGCCAGTCTAAAAAACACTATCTTGGACTTCTCTGCATGTTTCCCAGGCGAGCAATTGTCAGCATGTTCAGAACCATGTTTCTGTGAATAACTCCTGAACCGTAAGTCCTAGACGCTCGCTCTTGGCTGCATTCGATTCAGCTCGTGGCAGCCAGTCTAAAAAACACTATCTTGGACTTCTCTGCATGTTTCCCAGGCGAGCAATTGGCAGCATGTTCAGAACCATGTTTCTGTGAATAACTCCTGAACCGTAAGTCCTAGACGCTCGCTCTTGGCTGCATTCGATTCAGCTCGTGGCAGCCAGTCTAAAAAACACTATCTTGGACTTCTCTGCATGTTTCCCAGGCGAGCAATTGGCAGCATGTTCAGAACCATGTTTCTGTGAATAACTCCTGAACCGTAAGTCCTAGACGCTCGCTCTTGGCTGCATTCGATTCAGCTCGTGGCAGCCAGTCTAAAAAACACTATCTTGGACTTCTCTGCATGTTTCCCAGGCGAGCAATTGGCAGCATGTTCAGAACCATGTTTCTGTGAATAACTCCTGAACCGTAAGTCCTAGACGCTCGCTCTTGGCTGCATTCGATTCAGCTCGTGGCAGCCAGTCTAAAAAACACTATCTTGGACTTTTCTGCATGTTTCCCAGGCGAGCAATTGGCAGCATGTTCAGAACCATGTTTCTGTGAATAACTCCTGAACCGTAAGTCCTAGACGCTCGCTCTTGGCTGCATTCGATTCAGCTCGTGGCAGCCAGTCTAAAAAACACTATCTTGGACTTCTCTGCATGTTCCTAAGGCAAATGTTTCTAAAGCTAATTCTTGAACCGTAACTCCTAGACGCTCGATCTTGGCGGCATTCGTCTCAGCGCCAGGCAATTAGTATAGGAGCACTGTGTTTGACTTCTCTGGATGTTTCCCAGGCGAGTTATTGACAAGTAAATCCTAGACGCTCGATCTTGGTTATTTTCGCTTTCGCGGCTGGCAGTAAAAGAACCATGTTTCTGTGAATAACTCCTGAACCGTAAGTCCTAGACGCTCGCTCTTGGCTGCATTCGATTCAGCTCGTGGCAGCCAGTCTAAAAAACACTATCTTGGACTTCTCTGCATGTTCCTAAGGCAAATGTTTCTAAAGCTAATTCTTGAACCGTAAGTCCTAGACGCTCGATCTTGGCGGCATTCGTCTCAGCGCCACGCAATTAGTATAGGAGCACTGTGTTTGACTTCTCTGGATGTTTCCCAGGCGAGTTATTGACAAGTAAATCCTAGACGCTCGATCTTGGTTATTTTCGCTTTCGCGGCTGGCAGTAAAAGAACCATGTTTCTGTGAATAACTCCTGAACCGTAAGTCCTAGACGCTCGCTCTTGGCTGCATTCGATTCAGCTCGTGGCAGCCAGTCTAAAAAACACTATCTTGGACTTCTCTGCTTGTTTCCCAGGCGAGCAATTGGCAGCATTTTCAGAACCATGTTTCTGTGAATAACTCCTGAACCGTAAGTCCTAGAC
Organism: Rhinoderma darwinii; assembly: GCF_050947455.1. Classification (NCBI taxonomy): domain Eukaryota; kingdom Metazoa; phylum Chordata; class Amphibia; order Anura; family Rhinodermatidae; genus Rhinoderma; species Rhinoderma darwinii. The sequence goes on along the minus strand of NW_027463352.1, from coordinate 24,447 downwards.
GCTCGCTCTTGGCTGCATTCGATTCAGCTCGTGGCAGCCAGTCTAAAAAACACTATCTTGGACTTCTCTGCATGTTTCCCAGGCGAGCAATTGTCAGCATGTTCAGAACCATGTTTCTGTGAATAACTCCTGAACCGTAAGTCCTAGACGCTCGCTCTTGGCTGCATTCGATTCAGCTCGTGGCAGCCAGTCTAAAAAACACTATCTTGGACTTCTCTGCATGTTTCCCAGGCGAGCAATTGGCAGCATGTTCAGAACCATGTTTCTGTGAATAACTCCTGAACCGTAAGTCCTAGACGCTCGCTCTTGGCTGCATTCGATTCAGCTCGTGGCAGCCAGTCTAAAAAACACTATCTTGGACTTCTCTGCATGTTTCCCAGGCGAGAAATTGGCAGCATGTTCAGAACCATGTTTCTGTGAATAACTCCTGAACCGTAAGTCCTAGACGCTCGCTCTTGGCTGCATTCGATTCAGCTCGTGGCAGCCAGTCTAAAAAACACTATCTTGGACTTCTCTGCATGTTTCCCAGGCGAGCAATTGGCAGCATGTTCAGAACCATGTTTCTGTGAATAACTCCTGAACCGTAAGTCCTAGACGCTCGCTCTTGGCTGCATTCGATTCAGCTCGTGGCAGCCAGTCTAAAAAACACTATCTTGGACTTCTCTGCATGTTTCCCAGGCGAGAAATTGGCAGCATGTTCAAAACCATGTTTCTGTGAATAACTCCTGAACCGTAAGTCCTAGACGCTCGATCTTGGCGGCATTCGTCTCAGCGCCTGGCAATTAGTATAGGAGCACTGTGTTTGACTTCTCTGGATGTTTCCCAGGCGAGTTATTGACAAGTAAATCCTAGACGCTCGATCTTGGTTATTTTCGCTTTCGCGGCTGGCAGTAAAAGAACCATGTTTCTGTGAATAACTCCTGAACCGTAAGTCCTAGACGCTCGCTCTTGGCTGCATTCGATTCAGCTCGTGGCAGCCAGTCTAAAAAACACTATCTTGGACTTCTCTGCATGTTTCCCAGGCGAGAAATTGGCAGCATGTTCAGAACCATGTTTCTGTGAATAACTCCTGAACCGTAAGTCCTAGACGCTCGATCTTGGCGGCATTCGTCTCAGCGCCTGGCAATTAGTATAGGAGCACTGTGTTTGACTTCTCTGGATGTTTCCCAGGCGAGTTATTGACAAGTAAATCCTAGACGCTCGATCTTGGTTATTTTCGCTTTCGCGGCTGGCAGTAAAAGAACCATGTTTCTGTGAATAACTCCTGAACCGTAAGTCCTAGACGCTCGCTCTTGGCTGCATTCGATTCAGCTCGTGGCAGCCAGTCTAAAAAACACTATCTTGGACTTCTCTGCATGTTTCCCAGGCGAGCAATTGGCAGCATGTTCAGAACCATGTTTCTGTGAATAACTCCTGAACCGTAAGTCCTAGACGCTCGCTCTTGGCTGCATTCGATTCAGCTCGTGGCAGCCAGTCTAAAAAACACTATCTTGGACTTCTCTGCATGTTTCCCAGACGAGCAATTGGCAGCATGTTCAGAACCATGTTTCTGTGAATAACTCCTGAACCGTAAGTCCTAGACGCTCGCTCTTGGCTGCATTCGATTCAGCTCGTGGCAGCCAGTCTAAAAAACACTATCTTGGACTTCTCTGCATGTTTCCCAGGCGAGCAATTGGCAGCATGTTCAGAACCATGTTTCTGTGAATAACTCCTGAACCGTAAGTCCTAGACGCTCGCTCTTGGCTGCATTCGATTCAGCTCGTGGCAGCCAGTCTAAAAAACACTATCTTGGACTTCTCTGCATGTTTCCCAGGCGAGCAATTGGCAGCATGTTCAGAACCATGTTTCTGTGAATAACTCCTGAACCGTAAGTCCTAGACGCTCGCTCTTGGCTGCATTCGATTCAGCTCGTGGCAGCCAGTCTAAAAAACACTATCTTGGACTTCTCTGCATGTTCCTAAGGCAAATGTTTCTAAAGCTAATTCTTGAACCGTAAGTCCTAGACGCTCGATCTTGGCGGCATTCGTCTCAGCGCCACGCAATTAGTATAGGAGCACTGTGTTTGACTTCTCTGGATGTTTCCCAGGCGAGTTATTGACAAGTAAATCCTAGACGCTCGATCTTGGTTATTTTCGCTTTCGCGGCTGGCAGTAAAAGAACCATGTTTCTGTGAATAACTCCTGAACCGTAAGTCCTAGACGCTCGCTCTTGGCTGCATTCGATTCAGCTCGTGGCAGCCAGTCTAAAAAACACTATCTTGGACTTCTCTGCTTGTTTCCCAGGCGAGCAATTGGCAGCATTTTCAGAACCATGTTTCTGTGAATAACTCCTGAACCGTAAGTCCTAGACGCTCGCTCTTGGCTGCATTCGATTCAGCTCGTGGCAGCCAGTCTAAAAAACACTATCTTGGACTTCTCTGCATGTTTCCCAGGCGAGCAATTGTCAGCATGTTCAGAACCATGTTTCTGTGAATAACTCCTGAACCGTAAGTCCTAGACGCTCGCTCTTGGCTGCATTCGATTCAGCTCGTGGCAGCCAGTCTAAAAAACACTATCTTGGACTTCTCTGCATGTTTCCCAGGCGAGCAATTGGCAGCATGTTCAGAACCATGTTTCTGTGAATAACTCCTGAACCGTAAGTCCTAGACGCTCGCTCTTGGCTGCATTCGATTCAGCTCGTGGCAGCCAGTCTAAAAAACACTATCTTGGACTTCTCTGCATGTTTCCCAGGCGAGCAATTGGCAGCATGTTCAGAACCATGTTTCTGTGAATAACTCCTGAACCGTAAGTCCTAGACGCTCGCTCTTGGCTGCATTCGATTCAGCTCGTGGCAGCCAGTCTAAAAAACACTATCTTGGACTTCTCTGCATGTTTCCCAGGCGAGCAATTGGCAGCATGTTCAGAACCATGTTTCTGTGAATAACTCCTGAACCGTAAGTCCTAGACGCTCGCTCTTGGCTGCATTCGATTCAGCTCGTGGCAGCCAGTCTAAAAAACACTATCTTGGACTTTTCTGCATGTTTCCCAGGCGAGCAATTGGCAGCATGTTCAGAACCATGTTTCTGTGAATAACTCCTGAACCGTAAGTCCTAGACGCTCGCTCTTGGCTGCATTCGATTCAGCTCGTGGCAGCCAGTCTAAAAAACACTATCTTGGACTTCTCTGCATGTTCCTAAGGCAAATGTTTCTAAAGCTAATTCTTGAACCGTAACTCCTAGACGCTCGATCTTGGCGGCATTCGTCTCAGCGCCAGGCAATTAGTATAGGAGCACTGTGTTTGACTTCTCTGGATGTTTCCCAGGCGAGTTATTGACAAGTAAATCCTAGACGCTCGATCTTGGTTATTTTCGCTTTCGCGGCTGGCAGTAAAAGAACCATGTTTCTGTGAATAACTCCTGAACCGTAAGTCCTAGACGCTCGCTCTTGGCTGCATTCGATTCAGCTCGTGGCAGCCAGTCTAAAAAACACTATCTTGGACTTCTCTGCATGTTTCCCAGGCGAGCAATTGGCAGCATGTTCAGAACCATGTTTCTGTGAATAACTCCTGAACCGTAAGTCCTAGACGCTCGCTCTTGGCTGCATTCGATTCAGCTCGTGGCAGCCAGTCTAAAAAACACTATCTTGGACTTCTCTGCATGTTTCCCAGGCGAGCAATTGGCAGCATGTTCAGAACCATGTTTCTGTGAATAACTCCTGAACCGTAAGTCCTAGACGCTCGCTCTTGGCTGCATTCGATTCAGCTCGTGGCAGCCAGTCTAAAAAACACTATCTTGGACTTCTCTGCATGTTCCTAAGGCAAATGTTTCTAAAGCTAATTCTTGAACCGTAAGTCCTAGACGCTCGATCTTGGCGGCATTCGTCTCAGCGCCACGCAATTAGTATAGGAGCACTGTGTTTGACTTCTCTGGATGTTTCCCAGGCGAGTTATTGACAAGTAAATCCTAGACGCTCGATCTTGGTTATTTTCGCTTTCGCGGCTGGCAGTAAAAGAACCATGTTTCTGTGAATAACTCCTGAACCGTAAGTCCTAGACGCTCGCTCTTGGCTGCATTCGATTCAGCTCGTGGCAGCCAGTCTAAAAAACACTATCTTGGACTTCTCTGCTTGTTTCCCAGGCGAGCAATTGGCAGCATTTTCAGAACCATGTTTCTGTGAATAACTCCTGAACCGTAAGTCCTAGACGCTCGCTCTTGGCTGCATTCGATTCAGCTCGTGGCAGCCAGTCTAAAAAACACTATCTTGGACTTCTCTGCATGTTTCCCAGGCGAGCAATTGTCAGCATGTTCAGAACCATGTTTCTGTGAATAACTCCTGAACCGTAAGTCCTAGACGCTCGCTCTTGGCTGCATTCGATTCAGCTCGTGGCAGCCAGTCTAAAAAACACTATCTTGGACTTCTCTGCATGTTTCCCAGGCGAGCAATTGGCAGCATGTTCAGAACCATGTTTCTGTGAATAACTCCTGAACCGTAAGTCCTAGACGCTCGCTCTTGGCTGCATTCGATTCAGCTCGTGGCAGCCAGTCTAAAAAACACTATCTTGGACTTCTCTGCATGTTTCCCAGGCGAGAAATTGGCAGCATGTTCAGAACCATGTTTCTGTGAATAACTCCTGAACCGTAAGTCCTAGACGCTCGCTCTTGGCTGCATTCGATTCAGCTCGTGGCAGCCAGTCTAAAAAACACTATCTTGGACTTCTCTGCATGTTTCCCAGGCGAGCAATTGGCAGCATGTTCAGAACCATGTTTCTGTGAATAACTCCTGAACCGTAAGTCCTAGACGCTCGCTCTTGGCTGCATTCGATTCAGCTCGTGGCAGCCAGTCTAAAAAACACTATCTTGGACTTCTCTGCATGTTTCCCAGGCGAGAAATTGGCAGCATGTTCAAAACCATGTTTCTGTGAATAACTCCTGAACCGTAAGTCCTAGACGCTCGATCTTGGCGGCATTCGTCTCAGCGCCTGGCAATTAGTATAGGAGCACTGTGTTTGACTTCTCTGGATGTTTCCCAGGCGAGTTATTGACAAGTAAATCCTAGACGCTCGATCTTGGTTATTTTCGCTTTCGCGGCTGGCAGTAAAAGAACCATGTTTCTGTGAATAACTCCTGAACCGTAAGTCCTAGACGCTCGCTCTTGGCTGCATTCGATTCAGCTCGTGGCAGCCAGTCTAAAAAACACTATCTTGGACTTCTCTGCATGTTTCCCAGGCGAGAAATTGGCAGCATGTTCAGAACCATGTTTCTGTGAATAACTCCTGAACCGTAAGTCCTAGACGCTCGATCTTGGCGGCATTCGTCTCAGCGCCTGGCAATTAGTATAGGAGCACTGTGTTTGACTTCTCTGGATGTTTCCCAGGCGAGTTATTGACAAGTAAATCCTAGACGCTCGATCTTGGTTATTTTCGCTTTCGCGGCTGGCAGTAAAAGAACCATGTTTCTGTGAATAACTCCTGAACCGTAAGTCCTAGACGCTCGCTCTTGGCTGCATTCGATTCAGCTCGTGGCAGCCAGTCTAAAAAACACTATCTTGGACTTCTCTGCATGTTTCCCAGGCGAGCAATTGGCAGCATGTTCAGAACCATGTTTCTGTGAATAACTCCTGAACCGTAAGTCCTAGACGCTCGCTCTTGGCTGCATTCGATTCAGCTCGTGGCAGCCAGTCTAAAAAACACTATCTTGGACTTCTCTGCATGTTTCCCAGACGAGCAATTGGCAGCATGTTCAGAACCATGTTTCTGTGAATAACTCCTGAACCGTAAGTCCTAGACGCTCGCTCTTGGCTGCATTCGATTCAGCTCGTGGCAGCCAGTCTAAAAAACACTATCTTGGACTTCTCTGCATGTTTCCCAGGCGAGCAATTGGCAGCATGTTCAGAACCATGTTTCTGTGAATAACTCCTGAACCGTAAGTCCTAGACGCTCGCTCTTGGCTGCATTCGATTCAGCTCGTGGCAGCCAGTCTAAAAAACACTATCTTGGACTTCTCTGCATGTTTCCCAGGCGAGCAATTGGCAGCATGTTCAGAACCATGTTTCTGTGAATAACTCCTGAACCGTAAGTCCTAGACGCTCGCTCTTGGCTGCATTCGATTCAGCTCGTGGCAGCCAGTCTAAAAAACACTATCTTGGACTTCTCTGCATGTTTCCCAGGCGAGCAATTGGCAGCATGTTCAGAACCATGTTTCTGTGAATAACTCCTGAACCGTAAGTCCTAGACGCTCGCTCTTGGCTGCATTCGATTCAGCTCGTGGCAGCCAGTCTAAAAAACACTATCTTGGACTTCTCTGCATGTTTCCCAGGCGAGCAATTGGCAGCATGTTCAGAACCATGTTTCTGTGAATAACTCCTGAACCGTAAGTCCTAGACGCTCGCTCTTGGCTGCATTCGATTCAGCTCGTGGCAGCCAGTCTAAAAAACACTATCTTGGACTTCTCTGCATGTTCCTAAGGCAAATGTTTCTAAAGCTAATTCTTGAACCGTAAGTCCTAGACGCTCGATCTTGGCGGCATTCGTCTCAGCGCCAGGCAATTAGTATAGGAGCACTGTGTTTGACTTCTCTGGATGTTTCCCAGGCGAGTTATTGACAAGTAAATCCTAGACGCTCGATCTTGGTTATTTTCGCTTTCGCGGCTGGCAGTAAAAGAACCATGTTTCTGTGAATAACTCCTGAACCGTAAGTCCTAGACGCTCGCTCTTGGCTGCATTCGATTCAGCTCGTGGCAGCCAGTCTAAAAAACACTATCTTGGACTTCTCTGCATGTTTCCCAGGCGAGCAATTGGCAGCATGTTCAGAACCATGTTTCTGTGAATAACTCCTGAACCGTAAGTCCTAGACGCTCGCTCTTGGCTGCATTCGATTCAGCTCGTGGCAGCCAGTCTAAAAAACACTATCTTGGACTTCTCTGCATGTTCCTAAGGCAAATGTTTCTAAAGCTAATTCTTGAACCGTAAGTCCTAGACGCTCGATCTTGGCGGCATTCGTCTCAGCGCCAGGCAATTAGTATAGGAGCACTGTGTTTGACTTCTCTGGATGTTTCCCAGGCGAGCAATTGTCAGCATGTTCAGAACCATGTTTCTGTGAATAACTCCTGAACCGTAAGTCCTAGACGCTCGCTCTTGGCTGCATTCGATTCAGCTCGTGGCAGCCAGTCTAAAAAACACTATCTTGGACTTCTCTGCATGTTTCCCAGGCGAGCAATTGGCAGCATGTTCAGAACCATGTTTCTGTGAATAACTCCTGAACCGTAAGTCCTAGACGCTCGCTCTTGGCTGCATTCGATTCAGCTCGTGGCAGCCAGTCTAAAAAACACTATCTTGGACTTCTCTGCATGTTCCTAAGGCAAATGTTTCTAAAGCTAATTCTTGAACCGTAAGTCCTAGACGCTCGATCTTGGCGGCATTCGTCTCAGCGCCAGGCAATTAGTATAGGAGCACTGTGTTTGACTTCTCTGGATGTTTCCCAGGCGAGCAATTGTCAGCATGTTCAGAACCATGTTTCTGTGAATAACTCCTGAACCGTAAGTCCTAGACGCTCGCTCTTGGCTGCATTCGATTCAGCTCGTGGCAGCCAGTCTAAAAAACACTATCTTGGACTTCTCTGCATGTTTCCCAGGCGAGCAATTGGCAGCATGTTCAGAACCATGTTTCTGTGAATAACTCCTGAACCGTAAGTCCTAGACGCTCGCTCTTGGCTGCATTCGATTCAGCTCGTGGCAGCCAGTCTAAAAAACACTATCTTGGACTTCTCTGCATGTTTCCCAGGCGAGCAATTGGCAGCATGTTCAGAACCATGTTTCTGTGAATAACTCCTGAACCGTAAGTCCTAGACGCTCGCTCTTGGCTGCATTCGATTCAGCTCGTGGCAGCCAGTCTAAAAAACACTATCTTGGACTTCTCTGCATGTTTCCCAGGCGAGCAATTGGCAGCATGTTCAGAACCATGTTTCTGTGAATAACTCCTGAACCGTAAGTCCTAGACGCTCGCTCTTGGCTGCATTCGATTCAGCTCGTGGCAGCCAGTCTAAAAAACACTATCTTGGACTTCTCTGCATGTTCCTAAGGCAAATGTTTCTAAAGCTAATTCTTGAACCGTAAGTCCTAGACGCTCGATCTTGGCGGCATTCGTCTCAGCGCCAGGCAATTAGTATAGGAGCACTGTGTTTGACTTCTCTGGATGTTTCCCAGGCGAGTTATTGACAAGTAAATCCTAGACGCTCGATCTTGGTTATTTTCGCTTTCGCGGCTGGCAGTAAAAGAACCATGTTTCTGTGAATAACTCCTGAACCGTAAGTCCTAGACGCTCGCTCTTGGCTGCATTCGATTCAGCTCGTGGCAGCCAGTCTAAAAAACACTATCTTGGACTTCTCTGCATGTTCCTAAGGCAAATGTTTCTAAAGCTAATTCTTGAACCGTAAGTCCTAGACGCTCGATCTTGGCGGCATTCGTCTCAGCGGCAGGCAATTAGTATAGGAGCACTGTGTTTGACTTCTCTGGATGTTTCCCAGGCGAGTTATTGACAAGTAAATCCTAGACGCTCGATCTTGGTTATTTTCGCTTTCGCGGCTGGCAGTAAAAGAACCATGTTTCTGTGAATAACTCCTGAACCGTAAGTCCTAGACGCTCGCTCTTGGCTGCATTCGATTCAGCTCGTGGCAGCCAGTCTAAAAAACACTATCTTGGACTTCTCTGCATGTTTCCCAGGCGAGAAATTGGCAGCATGTTCAGAACCATGTTTCTGTGAATAACTCCTGAACCGTAAGTCCTAGACGCTCGATCTTGGCGGCATTCGTCTCAGCGCCTGGCAATTAGTATAGGAGCACTGTGTTTGACTTCTCTGGATGTTTCCCAGGCGAGTTATTGACAAGTAAATCCTAGACGCTCGATCTTGGTTATTTTCGCTTTCGCGGCTGGCAGTAAAAGAACCATGTTTCTGTGAATAACTCCTGAACCGTAAGTCCTAGACGCTCGCTCTTGGCTGCATTCGATTCAGCTCGTGGCAGCCAGTCTAAAAAACACTATCTTGGACTTCTCTGCATGTTTCCCAGGCGAGCAATTGTCAGCATGTTCAGAACCATGTTTCTGTGAATAACTCCTGAACCGTAAGTCCTAGACGCTCGCTCTTGGCTGCATTCGATTCAGCTCGTGGCAGCCAGTCTAAAAAACACTATCTTGGACTTCTCTGCATGTTTCCCAGGCGAGCAATTGGCAGCATGTTCAGAACCATGTTTCTGTGAATAACTCCTGAACCGTAAGTCCTAGACGCTCGCTCTTGGCTGCATTCGATTCAGCTCGTGGCAGCCAGTCTAAAAAACACTATCTTGGACTTCTCTGCATGTTTCCCAGGCGAGAAATTGGCAGCATGTTCAGAACCATGTTTCTGTGAATAACTCCTGAACCGTAAGTCCTAGACGCTCGCTCTTGGCTGCATTCGATTCAGCTCGTGGCAGCCAGTCTAAAAAACACTATCTTGGACTTCTCTGCATGTTTCCCAGGCGAGCAATTGGCAGCATGTTCAGAACCATGTTTCTGTGAATAACTCCTGAACCGTAAGTCCTAGACGCTCGCTCTTGGCTGCATTCGATTCAGCTCGTGGCAGCCAGTCTAAAAAACACTATCTTGGACTTCTCTGCATGTTTCCCAGGCGAGAAATTGGCAGCATGTTCAAAACCATGTTTCTGTGAATAACTCCTGAACCGTAAGTCCTAGACGCTCGATCTTGGCGGCATTCGTCTCAGCGCCTGGCAATTAGTATAGGAGCACTGTGTTTGACTTCTCTGGATGTTTCCCAGGCGAGTTATTGACAAGTAAATCCTAGACGCTCGATCTTGGTTATTTTCGCTTTCGCGGCTGGCAGTAAAAGAACCATGTTTCTGTGAATAACTCCTGAACCGTAAGTCCTAGACGCTCGCTCTTGGCTGCATTCGATTCAGCTCGTGGCAGCCAGTCTAAAAAACACTATCTTGGACTTCTCTGCATGTTTCCCAGGCGAGAAATTGGCAGCATGTTCAGAACCATGTTTCTGTGAATAACTCCTGAACCGTAAGTCCTAGACGCTCGATCTTGGCGGCATTCGTCTCAGCGCCTGGCAATTAGTATAGGAGCACTGTGTTTGACTTCTCTGGATGTTTCCCAGGCGAGTTATTGACAAGTAAATCCTAGACGCTCGATCTTGGTTATTTTCGCTTTCGCGGCTGGCAGTAAAAGAACCATGTTTCTGTGAATAACTCCTGAACCGTAAGTCCTAGACGCTCGCTCTTGGCTGCATTCGATTCAGCTCGTGGCAGCCAGTCTAAAAAACACTATCTTGGACTTCTCTGCATGTTTCCCAGGCGAGCAATTGGCAGCATGTTCAGAACCATGTTTCTGTGAATAACTCCTGAACCGTAAGTCCTAGACGCTCGCTCTTGGCTGCATTCGATTCAGCTCGTGGCAGCCAGTCTAAAAAACACTATCTTGGACTTCTCTGCATGTTTCCCAGACGAGCAATTGGCAGCATGTTCAGAACCATGTTTCTGTGAATAACTCCTGAACCGTAAGTCCTAGACGCTCGCTCTTGGCTGCATTCGATTCAGCTCGTGGCAGCCAGTCTAAAAAACACTATCTTGGACTTCTCTGCATGTTTCCCAGGCGAGCAATTGGCAGCATGTTCAGAACCATGTTTCTGTGAATAACTCCTGAACCGTAAGTCCTAGACGCTCGCTCTTGGCTGCATTCGATTCAGCTCGTGGCAGCCAGTCTAAAAAACACTATCTTGGACTTCTCTGCATGTTTCCCAGGCGAGCAATTGGCAGCATGTTCAGAACCATGTTTCTGTGAATAACTCCTGAACCGTAAGTCCTAGACGCTCGCTCTTGGCTGCATTCGATTCAGCTCGTGGCAGCCAGTCTAAAAAACACTATCTTGGACTTCTCTGCATGTTCCTAAGGCAAATGTTTCTAAAGCTAATTCTTGAACCGTAAGTCCTAGACGCTCGATCTTGGCGGCATTCGTCTCAGCGCCACGCAATTAGTATAGGAGCACTGTGTTTGACTTCTCTGGATGTTTCCCAGGCGAGTTATTGACAAGTAAATCCTAGACGCTCGATCTTGGTTATTTTCGCTTTCGCGGCTGGCAGTAAAAGAACCATGTTTCTGTGAATAACTCCTGAACCGTAAGTCCTAGACGCTCGCTCTTGGCTGCATTCGATTCAGCTCGTGGCAGCCAGTCTAAAAAACACTATCTTGGACTTCTCTGCTTGTTTCCCAGGCGAGCAATTGGCAGCATTTTCAGAACCATGTTTCTGTGAATAACTCCTGAACCGTAAGTCCTAGACGCTCGCTCTTGGCTGCATTCGATTCAGCTCGTGGCAGCCAGTCTAAAAAACACTATCTTGGACTTCTCTGCATGTTTCCCAGGCGAGCAATTGTCAGCATGTTCAGAACCATGTTTCTGTGAATAACTCCTGAACCGTAAGTCCTAGACGCTCGCTCTTGGCTGCATTCGATTCAGCTCGTGGCAGCCAGTCTAAAAAACACTATCTTGGACTTCTCTGCATGTTTCCCAGGCGAGCAATTGGCAGCATGTTCAGAACCATGTTTCTGTGAATAACTCCTGAACCGTAAGTCCTAGACGCTCGCTCTTGGCTGCATTCGATTCAGCTCGTGGCAGCCAGTCTAAAAAACACTATCTTGGACTTCTGTGCATGTTTCCCAGGCGAGAAATTGGCAGCATGTTCAGAACCATGTTTCTGTGAATAACTCCTGAACCGTAAGTCCTAGACGCTCGCTCTTGGCTGCATTCGATTCAGCTCGTGGCAGCCAGTCTAAAAAACACTATCTTGGACTTCTCTGCATGTTTCCCAGGCGAGCAATTGGCAGCATGTTCAGAACCATGTTTCTGTGAATAACTCCTGAACCGTAAGTCCTAGACGCTCGCTCTTGGCTGCATTCGATTCAGCTCGTGGCAGCCAGTCTAAAAAACACTATCTTGGACTTCTCTGCATGTTTCCCAGGCGAGAAATTGGCAGCATGTTCAAAACCATGTTTCTGTGAATAACTCCTGAACCGTAAGTCCTAGACGCTCGATCTTGGCGGCATTCGTCTCAGCGCCTGGCAATTAGTATAGGAGCACTGTGTTTGACTTCTCTGGATGTTTCCCAGGCGAGTTATTGACAAGTAAATCCTAGACGCTCGATCTTGGTTATTTTCGCTTTCGCGGCTGGCAGTAAAAGAACCATGTTTCTGTGAATAACTCCTGAACCGTAAGTCCTAGACGCTCGCTCTTGGCTGCATTCGATTCAGCTCGTGGCAGCCAGTCTAAAAAACACTATCTTGGACTTCTCTGCATGTTTCCCAGGCGAGAAATTGGCAGCATGTTCAGAACCATGTTTCTGTGAATAACTCCTGAACCGTAAGTCCTAGACGCTCGATCTTGGCGGCATTCGTCTCAGCGCCTGGCAATTAGTATAGGAGCACTGTGTTTGACTTCTCTGGATGTTTCCCAGGCGAGTTATTGACAAGTAAATCCTAGACGCTCGATCTTGGTTATTTTCGCTTTCGCGGCTGGCAGTAAAAGAACCATGTTTCTGTGAATAACTCCTGAACCGTAAGTCCTAGACGCTCGCTCTTGGCTGCATTCGATTCAGCTCGTGGCAGCCAGTCTAAAAAACACTATCTTGGACTTCTCTGCATGTTTCCCAGGCGAGCAATTGGCAGCATGTTCAGAACCATGTTTCTGTGAATAACTCCTGAACCGTAAGTCCTAGACGCTCGCTCTTGGCTGCATTCGATTCAGCTCGTGGCAGCCAGTCTAAAAAACACTATCTTGGACTTCTCTGCATGTTTCCCAGACGAGCAATTGGCAGCATGTTCAGAACCATGTTTCTGTGAATAACTCCTGAACCGTAAGTCCTAGACGCTCGCTCTTGGCTGCATTCGATTCAGCTCGTGGCAGCCAGTCTAAAAAACACTATCTTGGACTTCTCTGCATGTTTCCCAGGCGAGCAATTGGCAGCATGTTCAGAACCATGTTTCTGTGAATAACTCCTGAACCGTAAGTCCTAGACGCTCGCTCTTGGCTGCATTCGATTCAGCTCGTGGCAGCCAGTCTAAAAAACACTATCTTGGACTTCTCTGCATGTTTCCCAGGCGAGCAATTGGCAGCATGTTCAGAACCATGTTTCTGTGAATAACTCCTGAACCGTAAGTCCTAGACGCTCGCTCTTGGCTGCATTCGATTCAGCTCGTGGCAGCCAGTCTAAAAAACACTATCTTGGACTTCTCTGCATGTTCCTAAGGCAAATGTTTCTAAAGCTAATTCTTGAACCGTAAGTCCTAGACGCTCGATCTTGGCGGCATTCGTCTCAGCGCCACGCAATTAGTATAGGAGCACTGTGTTTGACTTCTCTGGTTGTTTCCCAGGCGAGTTATTGACAAGTAAATCCTAGACGCTCGATCTTGGTTATTTTCGCTTTCGCGGCTGGCAGTAAAAGAACCATGTTTCTGTGAATAACTCCTGAACCGTAAGTCCTAGACGCTCGCTCTTGGCTGCATTCGATTCAGCTCGTGGCAGCCAGTCTAAAAAACACTATCTTGGACTTCTCTGCTTGTTTCCCAGGCGAGCAATTGGCAGCATTTTCAGAACCATGTTTCTGTGAATAACTCCTGAACCGTAAGTCCTAGACGCTCGCTCTTGGCTGCATTCGATTCAGCTCGTGGCAGCCAGTCTAAAAAACACTATCTTGGACTTCTCTGCATGTTTCCCAGGCGAGCAATTGTCAGCATGTTCAGAACCATGTTTCTGTGAATAACTCCTGAACCGTAAGTCCTAGACGCTCGCTCTTGGCTGCATTCGATTCAGCTCGTGGCAGCCAGTCTAAAAAACACTATCTTGGACTTCTCTGCATGTTTCCCAGGCGAGCAATTGGCAGCATGTTCAGAACCATGTTTCTGTGAATAACTCCTGAACCGTAAGTCCTAGACGCTCGCTCTTGGCTGCATTCGATTCAGCTCGTGGCAGCCAGTCTAAAAAACACTATCTTGGACTTCTCTGCATGTTTCCCAGGCGAGCAATTGGCAGCATGTTCAGAACCATGTTTCTGTGAATAACTCCTGAACCGTAAGTCCTAGACGCTCGCTCTTGGCTGCATTCGATTCAGCTCGTGGCAGCCAGTCTAAAAAACACTATCTTGGACTTCTCTGCATGTTTCCCAGGCGAGCAATTGGCAGCATGTTCAGAACCATGTTTCTGTGAATAACTCCTGAACCGTAAGTCCTAGACGCTCGCTCTTGGCTGCATTCGATTCAGCTCGTGGCAGCCAGTCTAAAAAACACTATCTTGGACTTCTCTGCATGTTCCTAAGGCAAATGTTTCTAAAGCTAATTCTTGAACCGTAAGTCCTAGACGCTCGATCTTGGCGGCATTCGTCTCAGCGCCAGGCAATTAGTATAGGAGCACTGTGTTTGACTTCTCTGGATGTTTCCCAGGCGAGTTATTGACAAGTAAATCCTAGACGCTCGATCTTGGTTATTTTCGCTTTCGCGGCTGGCAGTAAAAGAACCATGTTTCTGTGAATAACTCCTGAACCGTAAGTCCTAGACGCTCGCTCTTGGCTGCATTCGATTCAGCTCGTGGCAGCCAGTCTAAAAAACACTATCTTGGACTTCTCTGCATGTTTCCCAGGCGAGCAATTGGCAGCATGTTCAGAACCATGTTTCTGTGAATAACTCCTGAACCGTAAGTCCTAGACGCTCGCTCTTGGCTGCATTCGATTCAGCTCGTGGCAGCCAGTCTAAAAAACACTATCTTGGACTTCTCTGCATGTTCCTAAGGCAAATGTTTCTAAAGCTAATTCTTGAACCGTAAGTCCTAGACGCTCGATCTTGGCGGCATTCGTCTCAGCGCCAGGCAATTAGTATAGGAGCACTGTGTTTGACTTCTCTGGATGTTTCCCAGGCGAGCAATTGTCAGCATGTTCAGAACCATGTTTCTGTGAATAACTCCTGAACCGTAAGTCCTAGACGCTCGCTCTTGGCTGCATTCTATTCAGCTCGTGGCAGCCAGTCTAAAAAACACTATCTTGGACTTCTCTGCATGTTTCCCAGGCGAGCAATTGGCAGCATGTTCAGAACCATGTTTCTGTGAATAACTCCTGAACCGTAAGTCCTAGACGCTCGCTCTTGGCTGCATTCGATTCAGCTCGTGGCAGCCAGTCTAAAAAACACTATCTTGGACTTCTCTGCATGTTCCTAAGGCAAATGTTTCTAAAGCTAATTCTTGAACCGTAAGTCCTAGACGCTCGATCTTGGCGGCATTCGTCTCAGCGCCAGGCAATTAGTATAGGAGCACTGTGTTTGACTTCTCTGGATGTTTCCCAGGCGAGCAATTGTCAGCATGTTCAGAACCATGTTTCTGTGAATAACTCCTGAACCGTAAGTCCTAGACGCTCGCTCTTGGCTGCATTCGATTCAGCTCGTGGCAGCCAGTCTAAAAAACACTATCTTGGACTTCTCTGCATGTTTCCCAGGCGAGCAATTGGCAGCATGTTCAGAACCATGTTTCTGTGAATAACTCCTGAACCGTAAGTCCTAGACGCTCGCTCTTGGCTGCATTCGATTCAGCTCGTGGCAGCCAGTCTAAAAAACACTATCTTGGACTTCTCTGCATGTTTCCCAGGCGAGCAATTGGCAGCATGTTCAGAACCATGTTTCTGTGAATAACTCCTGAACCGTAAGTCCTAGACGCTCGCTCTTGGCTGCATTCGATTCAGCTCGTGGCAGCCAGTCTAAAAAACACTATCTTGGACTTCTCTGCATGTTTCCCAGGCGAGCAATTGGCAGCATGTTCAGAACCATGTTTCTGTGAATAACTCCTGAACCGTAAGTCCTAGACGCTCGCTCTTGGCTGCATTCGATTCAGCTCGTGGCAGCCAGTCTAAAAAACACTATCTTGGACTTCTCTGCATGTTCCTAAGGCAAATGTTTCTAAAGCTAATTCTTGAACCGTAAGTCCTAGACGCTCGATCTTGGCGGCATTCGTCTCAGCGCCAGGCAATTAGTATAGGAGCACTGTGTTTGACTTCTCTGGATGTTTCCCAGGCGAGTTATTGACAAGTAAATCCTAGACGCTCGATCTTGGTTATTTTCGCTTTCGCGGCTGGCAGTAAAAGAACCATGTTTCTGTGAATAACTCCTGAACCGTAAGTCCTAGACGCTCGCTCTTGGCTGCATTCGATTCAGCTCGTGGCAGCCAGTCTAAAAAACACTATCTTGGACTTCTCTGCATGTTCCTAAGGCAAATGTTTCTAAAGCTAATTCTTGAACCGTAAGTCCTAGACGCTCGATCTTGGCGGCATTCGTCTCAGCGCCAGGCAATTAGTATAGGAGCACTGTGTTTGACTTCTCTGGATGTTTCCCAGGCGAGTTATTGACAAGTAAATCCTAGACGCTCGATCTTGGTTATTTTCGCTTTCGCGGCTGGCAGTAAAAGAACCATGTTTCTGTGAATAACTCCTGAACCGTAAGTCCTAGACGCTCGCTCTTGGCTGCATTCGATTCAGCTCGTGGCAGCCAGTCTAAAAAACACTATCTTGGACTTCTCTGCTTGTTTCCCAGGCGAGCAATTGGCAGCATGTTCAGAACCATGTTTCTGTGAATAACTCCTGAACCGTAAGTCCTAGACGCTCGCTCTTGGCTGCATTCGATTCAGCTCGTGGCAGCCAGTCTAAAAAACACTATCTTGGACTTCTCTGCATGTTTCCCAGGCGAGCAATTGGCAGCATGTTCAGAACCATGTTTCTGTGAATAACTCCTGAACCGTAAGTCCTAGACGCTCGCTCTTGGCTGCATTCGATTCAGCTCGTGGCAGCCAGTCTAAAAAACACTATCTTGGACTTCTCTGCATGTTTCCCAGGCGAGCAATTGGCAGCATGTTCAGAACCATGTTTCTGTGAATAACTCCTGAACCGTAAGTCCTAGACGCTCGCTCTTGGCTGCATTCGATTCAGCTCGTGGCAGCCAGTCTAAAAAACACTATCTTGGACTTCTCTGCATGTTCCTAAGGCAAATGTTTCTAAAGCTAATTCTTGAACCGTAAGTCCTAGACGCTCGATCTTGGCGGCATTCGTCTCAGCGCCACGCAATTAGTATAGGAGCACTGTGTTTGACTTCTCTGGATGTTTCCCAGGCGAGTTATTGACAAGTAAATCCTAGACGCTCGATCTTGGTTATTTTCGCTTTCGCGGCTGGCAGTAAAAGAACCATGTTTCTGTGAATAACTCCTGAACCGTAAGTCCTAGACGCTCGCTCTTGGCTGCATTCGATTCAGCTCGTGGCAGCCAGTCTAAAAAACACTATCTTGGACTTCTCTGCATGTTTCCCAGGCGAGCAATTGGCAGCATGTTCAGAACCATGTTTCTGTGAATAACTCCTGAACCGTAAGTCCTAGACGCTCGCTCTTGGCTGCATTCGATTCAGCTCGTGGCAGCCAGTCTAAAAAACACTATCTTGGACTTCTCTGCATGTTTCCCAGGCGAGCAATTGGCAGCATGTTCAGAACCATGTTTCTGTGAATAACTCCTGAACCGTAAGTCCTAGACGCTCGCTCTTGGCTGCATTCGATTCAGCTCGTGGCAGCCAGTCTAAAAAACACTATCTTGGACTTCTCTGCATGTTCCTAAGGCAAATGTTTCTAAAGCTAATTCTTGAACCGTAAGTCCTAGACGCTCGATCTTGGCGGCATTCGTCTCAGCGCCACGCAATTAGTATAGGAGCACTGTGTTTGACTTCTCTGGATGTTTCCCAGGCGAGTTATTGACAAGTAAATCCTAGACGCTCGATCTTGGTTATTTTCGCTTTCGCGGCTGGCAGTAAAAGAACCATGTTTCTGTGAATAACTCCTGAACCGTAAGTCCTAGACGCTCGCTCTTGGCTGCATTCGATTCAGCTCGTGGCAGCCAGTCTAAAAAACACTATCTTGGACTTCTCTGCATGTTTCCCAGGCGAGCAATTGGCAGCATGTTCAGAACCATGTTTCTGTGAATAACTCCTGAACCGTAAGTCCTAGACGCTCGCTCTTGGCTGCATTCGATTCAGCTCGTGGCAGCCAGTCTAAAAAACACTATCTTGGACTTCTCTGCATGTTTCCCAGGCGAGCAATTGGCAGCATGTTCAGAACCATGTTTCTGTGAATAACTCCTGAACCGTAAGTCCTAGACGCTCGCTCTTGGCTGCATTCGATTCAGCTCGTGGCAGCCAGTCTAAAAAACACTATCTTGGACTTCTCTGCATGTTTCCCAGGCGAGAAATTGGCAGCATGTTCAAAACCATGTTTCTGTGAATAACTCCTGAACCGTAAGTCCTAGACGCTCGATCTTGGCGGCATTCGTCTCAGCGCCTGGCAATTAGTATAGGAGCACTGTGTTTGACTTCTCTGGATGTTTCCCAGGCGAGTTATTGACAAGTAAATCCTAGACGCTCGATCTTGGTTATTTTCGCTTTCGCGGCTGGCAGTAAAAGAACCATGTTTCTGTGAATAACTCCTGAACCGTAAGTCCTAGACGCTCGCTCTTGGCTGCATTCGATTCAGCTCGTGGCAGCCAGTCTAAAAAACACTATCTTGGACTTCTCTGCATGTTTCCCAGGCGAGAAATTGGCAGCATGTTCAGAACCATGTTTCTGTGAATAACTCCTGAACCGTAAGTCCTAGACGCTCGATCTTGGCGGCATTCGTCTCAGCGCCTGGCAATTAGTATAGGAGCACTGTGTTTGACTTCTCTGGATGTTTCCCAGGCGAGTTATTGACAAGTAAATCCTAGACGCTCGATCTTGGTTATTTTCGCTTTCGCGGCTGGCAGTAAAAGAACCATGTTTCTGTGAATAACTCCTGAACCGTAAGTCCTAGACGCTCGCTCTTGGCTGCATTCGATTCAGCTCGTGGCAGCCAGTCTAAAAAACACTATCTTGGACTTCTCTGCATGTTTCCCAGGCGAGCAATTGGCAGCATGTTCAGAACCATGTTTCTGTGAATAACTCCTGAACCGTAAGTCCTAGACGCTCGCTCTTGGCTGCATTCGATTCAGCTCGTGGCAGCCAGTCTAAAAAACACTATCTTGGACTTCTCTGCATGTTTCCCAGACGAGCAATTGGCAGCATGTTCAGAACCATGTTTCTGTGAATAACTCCTGAACCGTAAGTCCTAGACGCTCGCTCTTGGCTGCATTCGATTCAGCTCGTGGCAGCCAGTCTAAAAAACACTATCTTGGACTTCTCTGCATGTTTCCCAGGCGAGCAATTGGCAGCATGTTCAGAACCATGTTTCTGTGAATAACTCCTGAACCGTAAGTCCTAGACGCTCGCTCTTGGCTGCATTCGATTCAGCTCGTGGCAGCCAGTCTAAAAAACACTATCTTGGACTTCTCTGCATGTTTCCCAGGCGAGCAATTGGCAGCATGTTCAGAACCATGTTTCTGTGAATAACTCCTGAACCGTAAGTCCTAGACGCTCGCTCTTGGCTGCATTCGATTCAGCTCGTGGCAGCCAGTCTAAAAAACACTATCTTGGACTTCTCTGCATGTTCCTAAGGCAAATGTTTCTAAAGCTAATTCTTGAACCGTAAGTCCTAGACGCTCGATCTTGGCGGCATTCGTCTCAGCGCCACGCAATTAGTATAGGAGCACTGTGTTTGACTTCTCTGGATGTTTCCCAGGCGAGTTATTGACAAGTAAATCCTAGACGCTCGATCTTGGTTATTTTCGCTTTCGCGGCTGGCAGTAAAAGAACCATGTTTCTGTGAATAACTCCTGAACCGTAAGTCCTAGACGCTCGCTCTTGGCTGCATTCGATTCAGCTCGTGGCAGCCAGTCTAAAAAACACTATCTTGGACTTCTCTGCTTGTTTCCCAGGCGAGCAATTGGCAGCATTTTCAGAACCATGTTTCTGTGAATAACTCCTGAACCGTAAGTCCTAGACGCTCGCTCTTGGCTGCATTCGATTCAGCTCGTGGCAGCCAGTCTAAAAAACACTATCTTGGACTTCTCTGCATGTTTCCCAGGCGAGCAATTGTCAGCATGTTCAGAACCATGTTTCTGTGAATAACTCCTGAACCGTAAGTCCTAGACGCTCGCTCTTGGCTGCATTCGATTCAGCTCGTGGCAGCCAGTCTAAAAAACACTATCTTGGACTTCTCTGCATGTTTCCCAGGCGAGCAATTGGCAGCATGTTCAGAACCATGTTTCTGTGAATAACTCCTGAACCGTAAGTCCTAGACGCTCGCTCTTGGCTGCATTCGATTCAGCTCGTGGCAGCCAGTCTAAAAAACACTATCTTGGACTTCTCTGCATGTTTCCCAGGCGAGCAATTGGCAGCATGTTCAGAACCATGTTTCTGTGAATAACTCCTGAACCGTAAGTCCTAGACGCTCGCTCTTGGCTGCATTCGATTCAGCTCGTGGCAGCCAGTCTAAAAAACACTATCTTGGACTTCTCTGCATGTTTCCCAGGCGAGCAATTGGCAGCATGTTCAGAACCATGTTTCTGTGAATAACTCCTGAACCGTAAGTCCTAGACGCTCGCTCTTGGCTGCATTCGATTCAGCTCGTGGCAGCCAGTCTAAAAAACACTATCTTGGACTTCTCTGCATGTTCCTAAGGCAAATGTTTCTAAAGCTAATTCTTGAACCGTAAGTCCTAGACGCTCGATCTTGGCGGCATTCGTCTCAGCGCCAGGCAATTAGTATAGGAGCACTGTGTTTGACTTCTCTGGATGTTTCCCAGGCGAGTTATTGACAAGTAAATCCTAGACGCTCGATCTTGGTTATTTTCGCTTTCGCGGCTGGCAGTAAAAGAACCATGTTTCTGTGAATAACTCCTGAACCGTAAGTCCTAGACGCTCGCTCTTGGCTGCATTCGATTCAGCTCGTGGCAGCCAGTCTAAAAAACACTATCTTGGACTTCTCTGCATGTTTCCCAGGCGAGCAATTGGCAGCATGTTCAGAACCATGTTTCTGTGAATAACTCCTGAACCGTAAGTCCTAGACGCTCGCTCTTGGCTGCATTCGATTCAGCTCGTGGCAGCCAGTCTAAAAAACACTATCTTGGACTTCTCTGCATGTTCCTAAGGCAAATGTTTCTAAAGCTAATTCTTGAACCGTAAGTCCTAGACGCTCGATCTTGGCGGCATTCGTCTCAGCGCCAGGCAATTAGTATAGGAGCACTGTGTTTGACTTCTCTGGATGTTTCCCAGGCGAGCAATTGTCAGCATGTTCAGAACCATGTTTCTGTGAATAACTCCTGAACCGTAAGTCCTAGACGCTCGCTCTTGGCTGCATTCGATTCAGCTCGTGGCAGCCAGTCTAAAAAACACTATCTTGGACTTCTCTGCATGTTTCCCAGGCGAGCAATTGGCAGCATGTTCAGAACCATGTTTCTGTGAATAACTCCTGAACCGTAAGTCCTAGACGCTCGCTCTTGGCTGCATTCGATTCAGCTCGTGGCAGCCAGTCTAAAAAACACTATCTTGGACTTCTCTGCATGTTCCTAAGGCAAATGTTTCTAAAGCTAATTCTTGAACCGTAAGTCCTAGACGCTCGATCTTGGCGGCATTCGTCTCAGCGCCAGGCAATTAGTATAGGAGCACTGTGTTTGACTTCTCTGGATGTTTCCCAGGCGAGCAATTGTCAGCATGTTCAGAACCATGTTTCTGTGAATAACTCCTGAACCGTAAGTCCTAGACGCTCGCTCTTGGCTGCATTCGATTCAGCTCGTGGCAGCCAGTCTAAAAAACACTATCTTGGACTTCTCTGCATGTTTCCCAGGCGAGCAATTGGCAGCATGTTCAGAACCATGTTTCTGTGAATAACTCCTGAACCGTAAGTCCTAGACGCTCGCTCTTGGCTGCATTCGATTCAGCTCGTGGCAGCCAGTCTAAAAAACACTATCTTGGACTTCTCTGCATGTTTCCCAGGCGAGCAATTGGCAGCATGTTCAGAACCATGTTTCTGTGAATAACTCCTGAACCGTAAGTCCTAGACGCTCGCTCTTGGCTGCATTCGATTCAGCTCGTGGCAGCCAGTCTAAAAAACACTATCTTGGACTTCTCTGCATGTTTCCCAGGCGAGCAATTGGCAGCATGTTCAGAACCATGTTTCTGTGAATAACTCCTGAACCGTAAGTCCTAGACGCTCGCTCTTGGCTGCATTCGATTCAGCTCGTGGCAGCCAGTCTAAAAAACACTATCTTGGACTTCTCTGCATGTTCCTAAGGCAAATGTTTCTAAAGCTAATTCTTGAACCGTAAGTCCTAGACGCTCGATCTTGGCGGCATTCGTCTCAGCGCCAGGCAATTAGTATAGGAGCACTGTGTTTGACTTCTCTGGATGTTTCCCAGGCGAGTTATTGACAAGTAAATCCTAGACGCTCGATCTTGGTTATTTTCGCTTTCGCGGCTGGCAGTAAAAGAACCATGTTTCTGTGAATAACTCCTGAACCGTAAGTCCTAGACGCTCGCTCTTGGCTGCATTCGATTCAGCTCGTGGCAGCCAGTCTAAAAAACACTATCTTGGACTTCTCTGCATGTTCCTAAGGCAAATGTTTCTAAAGCTAATTCTTGAACCGTAAGTCCTAGACGCTCGATCTTGGCGGCATTCGTCTCAGCGCCAGGCAATTAGTATAGGAGCACTGTGTTTGACTTCTCTGGATGTTTCCCAGGCGAGTTATTGACAAGTAAATCCTAGACGCTCGATCTTGGTTATTTTCGCTTTCGCGGCTGGCAGTAAAAGAACCATGTTTCTGTGAATAACTCCTGAACCGTAAGTCCTAGACGCTCGCTCTTGGCTGCATTCGATTCAGCTCGTGGCAGCCAGTCTAAAAAACACTATCTTGGACTTCTCTGCATGTTTCCCAGGCGAGAAATTGGCAGCATGTTCAGAACCATGTTTCTGTGAATAACTCCTGAACCGTAAGTCCTAGACGCTCGATCTTGGCGGCATTCGTCTCAGCGCCTGGCAATTAGTATAGGAGCACTGTGTTTGACTTCTCTGGATGTTTCCCAGGCGAGTTATTGACAAGTAAATCCTAGACGCTCGATCTTGGTTATTTTCGCTTTCGCGGCTGGCAGTAAAAGAACCATGTTTCTGTGAATAACTCCTGAACCGTAAGTCCTAGACGCTCGCTCTTGGCTGCATTCGATTCAGCTCGTGGCAGCCAGTCTAAAAAACACTATCTTGGACTTCTCTGCATGTTTCCCAGGCGAGCAATTGTCAGCATGTTCAGAACCATGTTTCTGTGAATAACTCCTGAACCGTAAGTCCTAGACGCTCGCTCTTGGCTGCATTCGATTCAGCTCGTGGCAGCCAGTCTAAAAAACACTATCTTGGACTTCTCTGCATGTTTCCCAGGCGAGCAATTGGCAGCATGTTCAGAACCATGTTTCTGTGAATAACTCCTGAACCGTAAGTCCTAGACGCTCGCTCTTGGCTGCATTCGATTCAGCTCGTGGCAGCCAGTCTAAAAAACACTATCTTGGACTTCTCTGCATGTTTCCCAGGCGAGAAATTGGCAGCATGTTCAGAACCATGTTTCTGTGAATAACTCCTGAACCGTAAGTCCTAGACGCTCGCTCTTGGCTGCATTCGATTCAGCTCGTGGCAGCCAGTCTAAAAACACTATCTTGGACTTCTCTGCATGTTTCCCAGGCGAGCAATTGGCAGCATGTTCAGAACCATGTTTCTGTGAATAACTCCTGAACCGTAAGTCCTAGACGCTCGCTCTTGGCTGCATTCGATTCAGCTCGTGGCAGCCAGTCTAAAAAACACTATCTTGGACTTCTCTGCATGTTTCCCAGGCGAGAAATTGGCAGCATGTTCAAAACCATGTTTCTGTGAATAACTCCTGAACCGTAAGTCCTAGACGCTCGATCTTGGCGGCATTCGTCTCAGCGCCTGGCAATTAGTATAGGAGCACTGTGTTTGACTTCTCTGGATGTTTCCCAGGCGAGTTATTGACAAGTAAATCCTAGACGCTCGATCTTGGTTATTTTCGCTTTCGCGGCTGGCAGTAAAAGAACCATGTTTCTGTGAATAACTCCTGAACCGTAAGTCCTAGACGCTCGCTCTTGGCTGCATTCGATTCAGCTCGTGGCAGCCAGTCTAAAAAACACTATCTTGGACTTCTCTGCATGTTTCCCAGGCGAGAAATTGGCAGCATGTTCAGAACCATGTTTCTGTGAATAACTCCTGAACCGTAAGTCCTAGACGCTCGATCTTGGCGGCATTCGTCTCAGCGCCTGGCAATTAGTATAGGAGCACTGTGTTTGACTTCTCTGGATGTTTCCCAGGCGAGTTATTGACAAGTAAATCCTAGACGCTCGATCTTGGTTATTTTCGCTTTCGCGGCTGGCAGTAAAAGAACCATGTTTCTGTGAATAACTCCTGAACCGTAAGTCCTAGACGCTCGCTCTTGGCTGCATTCGATTCAGCTCGTGGCAGC
>NW_027463351.1:0-33540 GCF_050947455.1 Rhinoderma darwinii | reverse complement strand
GGGACATAATGCCGGTAATATGAAGGAAGAAGGACATAATGCCGGTTATATGAAGGAACAGGGACATAATGCCGGTAAGATGAGGGAACAGGGACATAATGCCTGTAATATGAAGGAACAGGGACATAATGCCGGTAATATGAAGGAACAGGTACATAATGCCGGTAATATGAAGGAACAGGGACATAATGCTCGTAATATGAAGGAATAGGGACATAATGCCAGTAATATGAAGGAACAGGGACATAATGCCTGTAATATGAAAGAACAGGGACATAATGCCGGTAATATGAAGGAGCAGGGACATAATGCCGGTAAGATGAGGGAACAGGGGCAAAATGCCGGTAATATGAAGGAACAGGGACATAATGCCGGTACTATGATGGAACAGGGACATAATGCCTGTAATATGAAGGAACAGGGAAATAATCCTTGTAATATGAAGGAACAGGGACATAATGCCGGGAATATGAAGGAACAGGGACATAATGCCGGTAGGATGAAGGAACAGGGACATAATGCCTGTAATATGAAGGAATAGGGACATAATGCCTGTAATAAGAAGGAACAGGGACATAATGCCGGTAATATGAAGGAACAGGGACATAATGCCAGTAATATGAAGGAATAAGGACATAATGCCGGAAATATGAAGGCACAGGGACATAATGCCGGTAATATGAAGGAACAGGGACATAATGCCGGTAATATGAAGGAACAGGGACATAATGCCGGTAATATGAAGGAACAGCGAAATAATGCCTGTAATATGAAGGAACAGGGACATAATGCCGGTAATATGAAGAAACTGGGACATAATGCCGGTAATATGAAGGAATAAGGACATAATGCCGGTAATATGAAGGAGCAGGGACATAATGCTTGTAATATGAAGGAACAGGGACATAATGCCGGTAATATGAAGGAACAGGGACATAATGCCTGTAATATGAAAGAACAGGGACATAATGCCGGTAATATGAAGGAACAGGGACATAATGCCGGTAATATGAGGGAAAAGGGACATAATGCCGGTAATATGAAGGAATTGGACATAATGCCTGTAATATGAAGGAACAGGGACATAATACCGGTAATATGAAGGAACAGGGAAATAATGCCGGTAATATGAAGGAATAGGGACATAATACCGGTATTATGAAGGTACAGGGACATAATGCATGTAATATGAAGGAACAGGGACATAATGCATGTAATATGAGGGAACAGGGACATAATGCCTGTAATATGCAGGAACAGGGACATAATGCCGGTAATATAAAGGAACAGGGACATAATGCCTGTAATATGAAGGAACAGCGAAATAATGCCTGTAATATGAAGGAACAGGGACATAATGCCGGTAATATGAAGAAACTGGGACATAATGCCGGTAATATGAAGGAAGAAGGACATAATGCCGGTTATATGAAGGAACAGGGACATAATGCCGGTAAGATGAGGGAACAGGGACATAATGCCTGTAATATGAAGGAACAGGGACATAATGCCGGTAATATGAAGGAACAGGTACATAATGCCGGTAATATGAAGGAACAGGGACATAATGCTCGTAATATGAAGGAATAGGGACATAATGCCAGTAATATGAAGGAACAGGGACATAATGCCTGTAATATGAAAGAACAGGGACATAATGCCGGTAATATGAAGGAGCAGGGACATAATGCCGGTAAGATGAGGGAACAGGGGCAAAATGCCGGTAATATGAAGGAACAGGGACATAATGCCGGTACTATGATGGAACAGGGACATAATGCCTGTAATATGAAGGAACAGGGAAATAATCCTTGTAATATGAAGGAACAGGGACATAATGCCGGGAATATGAAGGAACAGGGACATAATGCCGGTAGGATGAAGGAACAGGGACATAATGCCTGTAATATGAAGGAATAGGGACATAATGGCGGTTTAGATGAAGGATTAAGGACATAATGCCGGTAATATGAAGGAACAGGGACATAATGCCGGTAATATGAAGGAACAGGGACATAATGCCTGTAATAAGAAGGAACAGGGACATAATGCCGGTAATATGAAGGAACAGGGACATAATGCCAGTAATATGAAGGAATAAGGACATAATGCCGGAAATATGAAGGCACAGGGACATAATGCCGGTAATATGAAGGAACAGGGACATAATGCCGGTAATATGAAGGAACAGGGACATAATGCCGGTAATATGAAGGAACAGCGAAATAATGCCTGTAATATGAAGGAACAGGGACATAATGCCGGTAATATGAAGAAACTGGGACATAATGCCGGTAATATGAAGGAATAAGGACATAATGCCGGTAATATGAAGGAGCAGGGACATAATGCTTGTAATATGAAGGAACAGGGACATAATGCCGGTAATATGAAGGAACAGGGACATAATGCCTGTAATATGAAAGAACAGGGACATAATGCCGGTAATATGAAGGAACAGGGACATAATGCCGGTAATATGAGGGAAAAGGGACATAATGCCGGTAATATGAAGGAATTGGACATAATGCCTGTAATATGAAGGAACAGGGACATAATACCGGTAATATGAAGGAACAGGGAAATAATGCCGGTAATATGAAGGAATAGGGACATAATACCGGTATTATGAAGATACAGGGACATAATGCATGTAATATGAAGGAACAGGGACATAATGCCTGTAATATGCAGGAACAGGGACATAATGCCGGTAATATAAAGGAACAGGGACATAATGCCTGTAATATGAAGGAACAGCGAAATAATGCCTGTAATATGAAGGAACAGGGACATAATGCCGGTAATATGAAGAAACTGGGACATAATGCCGGTAATATGAAGGAAGAAGGACATAATGCCGGTTATATGAAGGAACAGGGACATAATGCCGGTAAGATGAGGGAACAGGGACATAATGCCTGTAATATGAAGGAACAGGGACATAATGCCGGTAATATGAAGGAACAGGTACATAATGCCGGTAATATGAAGGAACAGGGACATAATGCTCGTAATATGAAGGAATAGGGACATAATGCCAGTAATATGAAGGAACAGGGACATAATGCCTGTAATATGAAGGAGCAGGGACATAATGCCGGTAAGATGAGGGAACAGGGGCAAAATGCCGGTAATATGAAGGAACAGGGACATAATGCCGGTACTATGATGGAACAGGGACATAATGCCTGTAATATGAAGGAACAGGGAAATAATCCTTGTAATATGAAGGAACAGGGACATAATGCCGGGAATATGAAGGAACAGGGACATAATGCCGGTAGGATGAAGGAACAGGGACATAATGCCTGTAATATGAAGGAATAGGGACATAATGGCGGTTTAGATGAAGGATTAAGGACATAATGCCGGTAATATGAAGGAACAGGGACATAATGCCGGTAATATGAAGGAACAGGGACATAATGCCTGTAATAAGAAGGAACAGGGACATAATGCCGGTAATATGAAGGAACAGGGACATAATGCCAGTAATATGAAGGAATAAGGACATAATGCCGGAAATATGAAGGCACAGGGACATAATGCCGGTAATATGAAGGAACAGGGACATAATGCCGGTAATATGAAGGAACAGGGACATAATGCCGGTAATATGAAGGAACAGCGAAATAATGCCTGTAATATGAAGGAACAGGGACATAATGCCGGTAATATGAAGAAACTGGGACATAATGCCGGTAATATGAAGGAATAAGGACATAATGCCGGTAATATGAAGGAGCAGGGACATAATGCTTGTAATATGAAGGAACAGGGACATAATGCCGGTAATATGAAGGAACAGGGACATAATGCCTGTAATATGAAAGAACAGGGACATAATGCCGGTAATATGAAGGAACAGGGACATAATGCCGGTAATATGAGGGAAAAGGGACATAATGCCGGTAATATGAAGGAATTGGACATAATGCCTGTAATATGA
Organism: Rhinoderma darwinii; assembly: GCF_050947455.1. Lineage (NCBI taxonomy): Eukaryota > Metazoa > Chordata > Amphibia > Anura > Rhinodermatidae > Rhinoderma > Rhinoderma darwinii. Next base: position 29,588 of record NW_027463351.1, on the reverse strand, counting down.
AGGAACAGGGACATAATACCGGTAATATGAAGGAACAGGGAAATAATTCCGGTAATATGAAGGAATAGGGACATAATACCGGTATTATGAAGGTACAGGGACATAATGCATGTAATATGAAGGAACAGGGACATAATGCATGTAATATGAGGGAACAGGGACATAATGCCTGTAATATGCAGGAACAGGGACATAATGCCGGTAATATAAAGGAACAGGGACATAATGCCTGTAATATGAAGGAACAGCGAAATAATGCCTGTAATATGAAGGAACAGGGACATAATGCCGGTAATATGAAGAAACTGGGACATAATGCCGGTAATATGAAGGAAGAAGGACATAATGCCGGTTATATGAAGGAACAGGGACATAATGCCGGTAAGATGAGGGAACAGGGACATAATGCCTGTAATATGAAGGAACAGGGACATAATGCCGGTAATATGAAGGAACAGGTACATAATGCCGGTAATATGAAGGAACAGGGACATAATGCTCGTAATATGAAGGAATAGGGACATAATGCCAGTAATATGAAGGAACAGGGACATAATGCCTGTAATATGAAAGAACAGGGACATAATGCCGGTAATATGAAGGAGCAGGGACATAATGCCGGTAAGATGAGGGAACAGGGGCAAAATGCCGGTAATATGAAGGAACAGGGACATAATGCCGGTACTATGATGGAACAGGGACATAATGCCTGTAATATGAAGGAACAGGGAAATAATCCTTGTAATATGAAGGAACAGGGACATAATGCCGGGAATATGAAGGAACAGGGACATAATGCCGGTAGGATGAAGGAACAGGGACATAATGCCTGTAATATGAAGGAATAGGGACATAATGGCGGTTTAGATGAAGGATTAAGGACATAATGCCGGTAATATGAAGGAACAGGGACATAATGCCGGTAATATGAAGGAACAGGGACATAATGCCTGTAATAAGAAGGAACAGGGACATAATGCCGGTAATATGAAGGAACAGGGACATAATGCCAGTAATATGAAGGAATAAGGACATAATGCCGGAAATATGAAGGCACAGGGACATAATGCCGGTAATATGAAGGAACAGGGACATAATGCCGGTAATATGAAGGAACAGGGACATAATGCCGGTAATATGAAGGAACAGCGAAATAATGCCTGTAATATGAAGGAACAGGGACATAATGCCGGTAATATGAAGAAACTGGGACATAATGCCGGTAATATGAAGGAATAAGGACATAATGCCGGTAATATGAAGGAGCAGGGACATAATGCTTGTAATATGAAGGAACAGGGACATAATGCCGGTAATATGAAGGAACAGGGACATAATGCCGGTAATATGAGGGAAAAGGGACATAATGCCGGTAATATGAAGGAATTGGACATAATGCCTGTAATATGAAGGAACAGGGACATAATACCGGTAATATGAAGGAACAGGGAAATAATGCCGGTAATATGAAGGAATAGGGACATAATACCGGTATTATGAAGATACAGGGACATAATGCATGTAATATGAAGGAACAGGGACATAATGCCTGTAATATGCAGGAACAGGGACATAATGCCGGTAATATAAAGGAACAGGGACATAATGCCTGTAATATGAAGGAACAGCGAAATAATGCCTGTAATATGAAGGAACAGGGACATAATGCCGGTAATATGAAGAAACTGGGACATAATGCCGGTAATATGAAGGAAGAAGGACATAATGCCGGTTATATGAAGGAACAGGGACATAATGCCGGTAAGATGAGGGAACAGGGACATAATGCCTGTAATATGAAGGAACAGGGACATAATGCCGGTAATATGAAGGAACAGGGACATAATGCTCGTAATATGAAGGAATAGGGACATAATGCCAGTAATATGAAGGAACAGGGACATAATGCCTGTAATATGAAAGAACAGGGACATAATGCCGGTAATATGAAGGAGCAGGGACATAATGCCGGTAAGATGAGGGAACAGGGGCAAAATGCCGGTAATATGAAGGAACAGGGACATAATGCCGGTACTATGATGGAACAGGGACATAATGCCGGGAATATGAAGGAACAGGGACATAATGCCGGTAGGATGAAGGAACAGGGACATAATGCCTGTAATATGAAGGAATAGGGACATAATGGCGGTTTAGATGAAGGATTAAGGACATAATGCCGGTAATATGAAGGAACAGGGACATAATGCCTGTAATATGAAAGAACAGGGACATAATGCCGGTAATATGAAGGAACAGGGACATAATGCCGGTAATATGAAGGAACAGCGAAATAATGCCTGTAATATGAAGGAACAGGGACATAATAACGGTAATATGAAGAAACTGGGACATAATGCCGGTAATATGAAGAAACTGGGACATAATGCCGGTAATATGAAGGAGCAGGGACATAATGCTTGTAATATGAAGGAACAGGGACATAATGCCGGTAATATGAAGGAACAGGGACATAATGCCTGTAATATGAAAGAACAGGGACATAATGCCGGTAATATGAAGGAACAGGGACATAATGCCGGTAATATGAGGGAAAAGGGACATAATGCCGGTAATATGAAGGAATTGGACATAATGCCTGTAATATGAAGGAACAGGGACATAATACCGGTAATATGAAGGAACAGGGAAATAATGCCGGTAATATGAAGGAATAGGGACATAATACCGGTATTATGAAGGTACAGGGACATAATGCATGTAATATGAAGGAACAGGGACATAATGCATGTAATATGAGGGAACAGGGACATAATGCCTGTAATATGCAGGAACAGGGACATAATGCCGGTAATATAAAGGAACAGGGACATAATGCCTGTAATATGAAGGAACAGCGAAATAATGCCTGTAATATGAAGGAACAGGGACATAATGCCGGTAATATGAAGAAACTGGGACATAATGCCGGTAATATGAAGGAAGAAGGACATAATGCCGGTTATATGAAGGAACAGGGACATAATGCCGGTAAGATGAGGGAACAGGGACATAATGCCTGTAATATGAAGGAACAGGGACATAATGCCGGTAATATGAAGGAACAGGTACATAATGCCGGTAATATGAAGGAACAGGGACATAATGCTCGTAATATGAAGGAATAGGGACATAATGCCAGTAATATGAAGGAACAGGGACATAATGCCTGTAATATGAAAGAACAGGGACATAATGCCGGTAATATGAAGGAGCAGGGACATAATGCCGGTAAGATGAGGGAACAGGGGCAAAATGCCGGTAATATGAAGGAACAGGGACATAATGCCGGTACTATGATGGAACAGGGACATAATGCCTGTAATATGAAGGAACAGGGAAATAATCCTTGTAATATGAAGGAACAGGGACATAATGCCGGGAATATGAAGGAACAGGGACATAATGCCGGTAGGATGAAGGAACAGGGACATAATGCCTGTAATATGAAGGAATAGGGACATAATGGCGGTTTAGATGAAGGATTAAGGACATAATGCCGGTAATATGAAGGAACAGGGACATAATGCCGGTAATATGAAGGAACAGGGACATAATGCCTGTAATAAGAAGGAACAGGGACATAATGCCGGTAATATGAAGGAACAGGGACATAATGCCAGTAATATGAAGGAATAAGGACATAATGCCGGAAATATGAAGGCACAGGGACATAATGCCGGTAATATGAAGGAACAGGGACATAATGCCGGTAATATGAAGGAACAGGGACATAATGCCGGTAATATGAAGGAACAGCGAAATAATGCCTGTAATATGAAGGAACAGGGACATAATGCCGGTAATATGAAGAAACTGGGACATAATGCCGGTAATATGAAGGAATAAGGACATAATGCCGGTAATATGAAGGAGCAGGGACATAATGCTTGTAATATGAAGGAACAGGGACATAATGCCGGTAATATGAAGGAACAGGGACATAATGCCTGTAATATGAAAGAACAGGGACATAATGCCGGTAATATGAAGGAACAGGGACATAATGCCGGTAATATGAGGGAAAAGGGACATAATGCCGGTAATATGAAGGAATTGGACATAATGCCTGTAATATGAAGGAACAGGGACATAATACCGGTAATATGAAGGAACAGGGAAATAATGCCGGTAATATGAAGGAATAGGGACATAATACCGGTATTATGAAGATACAGGGACATAATGCATGTAATATGAAGGAACAGGGACATAATGCCTGTAATATGCAGGAACAGGGACATAATGCCGGTAATATAAAGGAACAGGGACATAATGCCTGTAATATGAAGGAACAGCGAAATAATGCCTGTAATATGAAGGAACAGGGACATAATGCCGGTAATATGAAGAAACTGGGACATAATGCCGGTAATATGAAGGAAGAAGGACATAATGCCGGTTATATGAAGGAACAGGGACATAATGCCGGTAAGATGAGGGAACAGGGACATAATGCCTGTAATATGAAGGAACAGGGACATAATGCCGGTAATATGAAGGAACAGGGACATAATGCTCGTAATATGAAGGAATAGGGACATAATGCCAGTAATATGAAGGAACAGGGACATAATGCCTGTAATATGAAAGAACAGGGACATAATGCCGGTAATATGAAGGAGCAGGGACATAATGCCGGTAAGATGAGGGAACAGGGGCAAAATGCCGGTAATATGAAGGAACAGGGACATAATGCCGGTACTATGATGGAACAGGGACATAATGCCTGTAATATGAAGGAACAGGGAAATAATCCTTGTAATATGAAGGAACAGGGACATAATGCCGGGAATATGAAGGAACAGGGACATAATGCCGGTAGGATGAAGGAACAGGGACATAATGCCTGTAATATGAAGGAATAGGGACATAATGGCGGTTTAGATGAAGGATTAAGGACATAATGCCGGTAATATGAAGGAACAGGGACATAATGCCTGTAATATGAAAGAACAGGGACATAATGCCGGTAATATGAAGGAACAGGGACATAATGCCGGTAATATGAAGGAACAGCGAAATAATGCCTGTAATATGAAGGAACAGGGACATAATGCCGGTAATATGAAGAAACTGGGACATAATGCCGGTAATATGAAGAAACTGGGACATAATGCCGGTAATATGAAGGAGCAGGGACATAATGCTTGTAATATGAAGGAACAGGGACATAATGCCGGTAATATGAAGGAACAGGGACATAATGCCTGTAATATGAAAGAACAGGGACATAATGCCGGTAATATGAAGGAACAGGGACATAATGCCGGTAATATGAGGGAAAAGGGACATAATGCCGGTAATATGAAGGAATTGGACATAATGCCTGTAATATGAAGGAACAGGGACATAATACCGGTAATATGAAGGAACAGGGAAATAATGCCGGTAATATGAAGGAATAGGGACATAATACCGGTATTATGAAGGTACAGGGACATAATGCATGTAATATGAAGGAACAGGGACATAATGCATGTAATATGAGGGAACAGGGACATAATGCCTGTAATATGCAGGAACAGGGACATAATGCCGGTAATATAAAGGAACAGGGACATAATGCCTGTAATATGAAGGAACAGCGAAATAATGCCTGTAATATGAAGGAACAGGGACATAATGCCGGTAATATGAAGAAACTGGGACATAATGCCGGTAATATGAAGGAAGAAGGACATAATGCCGGTTATATGAAGGAACAGGGACATAATGCCGGTAAGATGAGGGAACAGGGACATAATGCCTGTAATATGAAGGAACAGGGACATAATGCCGGTAATATGAAGGAACAGGTACCTAATGCCGGTAATATGAAGGAACAGGGACATAATGCTCGTAATATGAAGGAATAGGGACATAATGCCGGTAATATGAAGGAACAGCGAAATAATGCCTGTAATATGAAGGAACAGGGACATAATGCCGGTAATATGAAGAAACTGGGACATAATGCCGGTAATATGAAGGAATAAGGACATAATGCCGGTAATATGAAGGAGCAGGGACATAATGCTTGTAATATGAAGGAACAGGGACATAATGCCGGTAATATGAAGGAACAGGGACATAATGCCTGTAATATGAAAGAACAGGGACATAATGCCGGTAATATGAAGGAACAGGGACATAATGCCGGTAATATGAGGGAAAAGGGACATAATGCCGGTAATATGAAGGAATTGGACATAATGCCTGTAATATGAAGGAACAGGGACATAATACCGGTAATATGAAGGAATAGGGAAATAATGCCGGTAATATGAAGGAATAGGGACATAATACCGGTATTATGAAGGTACAGGGACATAATGCATGTAATATGAAGGAACAGGGACATAATGCATGTAATATGAGGGAACAGGGACATAATGCCTGTAATATGCAGGAACAGGGACATCATGCCGGTAATATAAAGGAACAGGGACATAATGCCTGTAATATGAAGGAACAGCGAAATAATGCCTGTAATATGAAGGAACAGGGACATAATGCCGGTAATATGAATAAACTGGGACATAATGCCGGTAATATGAAGGAAGAAGGACATAATGCCGGTTATATGAAGGAACAGGGACATAATGCCGGTAAGATGAGGGAACAGGGACATAATGCCTGTAATATGAAGGAACAGGGACATAATGCCGGTAATATGAAGGAACAGGTACATAATGCCGGTAATATGAAGGAACAGGGACATAATGCTCGTAATATGAAGGAATAGGGACATAATGCCAGTAATATGAAGGAACAGGAACATAATGCCGGTAATATGAAGGAACAGGGACATAATGCTGGTGATATGAAGGAACAGGGACATAATGCCTGTAATATGAAGGAACAGGGACATAATGCCGGTAATATGAAAGAACAGGGACATAATGCCGGTAATATGAAGGAATAGGGAGATAATGCCGGTAATATGAGGGAAAAGGGACATAATGCCGGTAATATGAAGGAATAAGGACATAATGCCGGTAATATGAAGGAGCAGGGACATAATGCCTGTAATATGAAGGAACAGGGACATAATGCCGGTAATGTGAAGGAACAGGGACATAATGCTGGAAATATGAAGGAACAGGGACATAATGCTCGTAATATGAAGGAACAGGGACATAATGCCTGTAATATGAGGGAACAGGGACATAATGCCTGTAATATGAAGGAACAGGGACATAATGCCTGTAATATGAAGGAACAGGGACATAATGCTGGAAATATGAAGGAACAGGGACATAATGCTCGTAATATGAAGGAACAGGGACATAATGCCTGTAATATGAGGGAACAGGGACATAATGCCTGTAATATGAAGGAACAGGGACATAATGCCGGTAATATGAAGGAACAGGGACATAATGCCGGTAATATGAAGGAACAGCGAAATAATGCCTGTAATATGAAGGAACAGGGACATAATGCCGGTAATATGAAGAAACTGGGACATAATGCCGGTAATATGAAGGAATAAGGACATAATGCCGGTAATATGAAGGAGCAGGGACATAATGCTTGTAATATGAAGGAACAGGGACATAATGCCGGTAATATGAAGGAACAGGGACATAATGCCTGTAATATGAAAGAACAGGGACATAATGCCGGTAATATGAAGGAACAGGGACATAATGCCGGTAATATGAGGGAAAAGGGACATAATGCCGGTAATATGAAGGAATTGGACATAATGCCTGTAATATGAAGGAACAGGGACATAATACCGGTAATATGAAGGAACAGGGAAATAATGCCGGTAATATGAAGGAATAGGGACATAATACCGGTATTATGAAGATACAGGGACATAATGCATGTAATATGAAGGAACAGGGACATAATGCCTGTAATATGCAGGAACAGGGACATAATGCCGGTAATATAAAGGAACAGGGACATAATGCCTGTAATATGAAGGAACAGCGAAATAATGCCTGTAATATGAAGGAACAGGGACATAATGCCGGTAATATGAAGAAACTGGGACATAATGCCGGTAATATGAAGGAAGAAGGACATAATGCCGGTTATATGAAGGAACAGGGACATAATGCCGGTAAGATGAGGGAACAGGGACATAATGCCTGTAATATGAAGGAACAGGGACATAATGCCGGTAATATGAAGGAACAGGGACATAATGCTCGTAATATGAAGGAATAGGGACATAATGCCAGTAATATGAAGGAACAGGGACATAATGCCTGTAATATGAAAGAACAGGGACATAATGCCGGTAATATGAAGGAGCAGGGACATAATGCCGGTAAGATGAGGGAACAGGGGCAAAATGCCGGTAATATGAAGGAACAGGGACATAATGCCGGTACTATGATGGAACAGGGACATAATGCCTGTAATATGAAGGAACAGGGAAATAATCCTTGTAATATGAAGGAACAGGGACATAATGCCGGGAATATGAAGGAACAGGGACATAATGCCGGTAGGATGAAGGAACAGGGACATAATGCCTGTAATATGAAGGAATAGGGACATAATGGCGGTTTAGATGAAGGATTAAGGACATAATGCCGGTAATATGAAGGAACAGGGACATAATGCCTGTAATATGAAAGAACAGGGACATAATGCCGGTAATATGAAGGAACAGGGACATAATGCCGGTAATATGAAGGAACAGCGAAATAATGCCTGTAATATGAAGGAACAGGGACATAATGCCGGTAATATGAAGAAACTGGGACATAATGCCGGTAATATGAAGAAACTGGGACATAATGCCGGTAATATGAAGGAGCAGGGACATAATGCTTGTAATATGAAGGAACAGGGACATAATGCCGGTAATATGAAGGAACAGGGACATAATGCCTGTAATATGAAAGAACAGGGACATAATGCCGGTAATATGAAGGAACAGGGACATAATGCCGGTAATATGAGGGAAAAGGGACATAATGCCGGTAATATGAAGGAATTGGACATAATGCCTGTAATATGAAGGAACAGGGACATAATACCGGTAATATGAAGGAATAGGGAAATAATGCCGGTAATATGAAGGAATAGGGACATAATACCGGTATTATGAAGGTACAGGGACATAATGCATGTAATATGAAGGAACAGGGACATAATGCATGTAATATGAGGGAACAGGGACATAATGCCTGTAATATGCAGGAACAGGGACATCATGCCGGTAATATAAAGGAACAGGGACATAATGCCTGTAATATGAAGGAACAGCGAAATAATGCCTGTAATATGAAGGAACAGGGACATAATGCCGGTAATATGAATAAACTGGGACATAATGCCGGTAATATGAAGGAAGAAGGACATAATGCCGGTTATATGAAGGAACAGGGACATAATGCCGGTAAGATGAGGGAACAGGGACATAATGCCTGTAATATGAAGGAACAGGGACATAATGCCGGTAATATGAAGGAACAGGTACATAATGCCGGTAATATGAAGGAACAGGGACATAATGCTCGTAATATGAAGGAATAGGGACATAATGCCAGTAATATGAAGGAACAGGAACATAATGCCGGTAATATGAAGGAACAGGGACATAATGCTGGTGATATGAAGGAACAGGGACATAATGCCTGTAATATGAAGGAACAGGGACATAATGCCGGTAATATGAAAGAACAGGGACATAATGCCGGTAATATGAAGGAATAGGGAGATAATGCCGGTAATATGAGGGAAAAGGGACATAATGCCGGTAATATGAAGGAATAAGGACATAATGCCGGTAATATGAAGGAGCAGGGACATAATGCCTGTAATATGAAGGAACAGGGACATAATGCCGGTAATGTGAAGGAACAGGGACATAATGCTGGAAATATGAAGGAACAGGGACATAATGCTCGTAATATGAAGGAACAGGGACATAATGCCTGTAATATGAGGGAACAGGGACATAATGCCTGTAATATGAGGGAACAGGGACATAATGCCTGTAATATGAAGGAACAGGGACATAATGCCTGTAATATGAAGGAACAGGGACATAATGGTGGTAATATGAAGGAATAGGACATAATGCCTGTAATATGCAGGAACAGGGACATAATGCCGGTAAAATGAAGGAACAGCGAAATAATGCCTGTAATATGAAGGAACAGGGACATAATGCCTGTAATATGAAGAAACTGGGACATAATACCTGTAATAGGAAGGAACAGGGACATAATGCCGGTAATATGAAGGAACAGGGACATAATGCTGGTAATATGAAGGAATAAGGACATAATGCCGGTAATATGAAGGAGCAGGGACATAATGCCTGTAATAAGAAGGAACAGGGACATAATGCCGGTAATATGAAGGAACAGGGACATAATGCCGGTAATATGAAGGAATAAGGACATAATGCCGGAAATATGAAGGCACAGGGACATAATGCCGGTAATATGAAGGAACAGGGACATAATGCCGGTAATATGAAGGAATAAGGACATAATGCCGGAAATATGAAGGCACAGGGACATAATGCCGGTAATATGAAGGAGCAGGGACATAATGCTTGTAATATGAAGGAACAGGGACATAATGCCGGTAATATGAAGGAACAGGGACATAATGCCTGTAATAAGAAGGAACAGGGACATAATGCCGGTAATATGAAGGAACAGGGACATAATGGCGGTAATATGAAGGAATAAGGACATAATGCCTGTAATAAGAAGGAACAGGGACATAATGCCTGTAATATGAAGGAATAGGGACATAATCATGGTAATATGAAGGAACAGGGACATAATGCCGGTAATATGAAGGAATAGGGACATAATGCCAGTAATATGAAGGAACAGGGACATAATGCCTGTAATATGAAAGAACAGGGACATAATGCCGGTAATATGAAGGAACAGGGACATAATGCCGGTAATATGAGGGAAAAGGGACATAATGCCGGTAATATGAAGGAATTGGACATAATGCCTGTAATATGAAGGAACAGGGACATAATACCGGTAATATGAAGGAACAGGGAAATAATCCTTGTAATATGAAGGAACAGGGAGGTAATACCGATAATATGAAGGTACAGGGACATAATGCCGGTAGGATGAAGGAACAGGGACATAATGCCTGTAATATGAAGGAATAGGGACATAATGGCGGTTTAGATGAAGGATTAAGGACATAATGCCGGTAATATGAAGGAACAGGGACATAATGCCGGTAATATGAAGGAACAGGGACATAATGCCTGTAATAAGAAGGAACAGGGACATAATGCCGGTAATATGAAGGAATAAGGACATAATGCCGGAAATATGAAGGAACAGGGACATAATGCCGGTAATATGAAGGAACAGGGACATAATGCCTGTAATATGAAAAAACAGGGACATAATGCCGGTAATATGAAGGAACAGGGACATAATGCCGGTAATATGAAGGATCAGGGACATAATGCCTGTAATAAGAAGGAACAGGGACATAATGCCGGTAATATAAAGGAACAGGGACATAATGCCGGTAATATGAAGGAATAAGGACATAATGCCGGAAATATGAAGGAACAGGGACATAATGCCGGTAATATGAAGGAACAGGTACATAATGCCTGTAATAAGAAGGAACAGGGACATAATGCCGGTAATATGAAGGAACAGGGACATAATGCCGGTAATATGAAGGAATAAGGGCATAATGCCGGAAATATGAAGGAACAGGGACATAATGCCGGTAATATGAAGGAACAGGGACATAATGCCTGTAATATGAAAGAACAGGGACATAATGCCGGTAATATGAAGGAACAGGGACTTAATGCCGGTAATATGAAGGAACAGGGACATAATGCCGGTAATATGAAGGAACAGGGACATAATGCCTGTAATATGAAAGAACAGGGACATAATGCCGGTAATATGAAGGAACAGGTACATAATGCCTGTAATAAGAAGGAACAGGGACATAATGCCGGTAATATGAAGGAACAGGGACATAATGCCGGTAATATGAAGGAATAAGGACATAATGCCGGTAATATGAAGGAACAGGGACATAATGCCGGTAATATGAAGGAACAGGGACATAATGCCTGTAATATGAAGGAATAGGGACATAATGCTGGTAATATGAAGGAACAGGGACATAATGTCGGTAATATGAAGGAATAGGGACATAATGGCAGTAATATGAAAGAACAGGGACATAATGCCTGTAATATGAGGGAACAGGGACATAATGCCTGTAATATGAAGGAACAGGGACATAATGCCTGTAATATGAAGGAACAGGGACATAATGCCTGTAATATGCAGGAACAGGGACATAATGCCTGTAATATGCCGGAACAGGGACATAATGCCGGTAATATAAAGGAACAGGAACATAATGCCGGTAATAAGAAGGAACAGGGACATAATGCCGGTAATATGAAGGAACAGCGAAATAATGCCTGTAATATGAAGGAACAGGGACATAATGCCGGTAATATGAATAAACTGGGACATAATACCTGTAATAGGAAGGAACAGGGACATAATGCCGGTAATATGAAGGAACAGGGACATAATGCCGGTAATATGAAGGAATAAGGACATAATGCCGGAAATATGAAGGCACAGGGACATAATGCCGGTAATATGAAGGAACAGGGACATAATGCCTGTAATATGAAAGAACAGGGACATAATGCCGGTAATATGAAGGAACACGGACATAATGCCGGTAATATGGAGGAACAGCGAAATAATGCCTGTAATATGAAGGAACAGGGACATAATGCCGGTAATATGAAGAAACTGGGACATAATGCCGGTAATATGAAGGAATAAGGACATAATGCCGGTAATATGAAGGAGCAGGGACATAATGCTTGTAATATGAAGGAACAGGGACATAATGCCGGTAATATGAAGGAACAGGGACATAATGCCTGTAATAAGAAGGAACAGGGACATAATGCTGGTAATATGAAGGAACAGGGACATAATGCCGGTAATATGAGGGAAAAGGGACATAATGCCGGTAATATGAAGGAATTGGACATAATGCCTGTAATATGAAGGAACAGGGACATAATACCGGTAATATGAAGGAACAGGGAAATAATCCTTGTAATATGAAGGAACAGGGAGGTAATACCGATAATATGAAGGTACAGGGACATAATGCCGGTAGGATGAAGGAACAGGGACATAATGCCTGTAATATGAAGGAATAGGGACATAATGGCGGTTTAGATGAAGGATTAAGGACATAATGCCGGTAATATGAAGGAACAGGGACATAATGCCGGTAATATGAAGGAATAAGGACATAATGCCGGAAATATGAAGGAACAGGGACATAATGCCGGTAATATGAAGGAATAAGGACATAATGCCGGAAATATGAAGGAACAGGGACATAATGCCGGTAATATGAAGGAACAGGGACATAATGCCTGTAATATGAAAAAACAGGGACATAATGCCGGTAATATGAAGGAACAGGGACATAATGCCGGTAATATGAAGGATCAGGGACATAATGCCTGTAATAAGAAGGAACAGGGACATAATGCCGGTAATATGAAGGAACAGGGACATAATGCCTGTAATATGAAAGAACAGGGACATAATGCCGGTAATATGAAGGAACAGGGACATAATGCCGGTAATATGAGGGAAAAGGGACATAATGCCGGTAATATGAAGGAATTGGACATAATGCCTGTAATATGAAGGAACAGGGACATAATACCGGTAATATGAAGGAACAGGGAAATAATGCCGGTAATATGAAGGAATAGGGACATAATACCGGTATTATGAAGGTACAGGGACATAATGCATGTAATATGAAGGAACAGGGACATAATGCATGTAATATGAGGGAACAGGGACATAATGCCTGTAATATGCAGGAACAGGGACATCATGCCGGTAATATAAAGGAACAGGGACATAATGCCTGTAATATGAAGGAACAGCGAAATAATGCCTGTAATATGAAGGAACAGGGACATAATGCCGGTAATATGAATAAACTGGGACATAATGCCGGTAATATGAAGGAAGAAGGACATAATGCCGGTTATATGAAGGAACAGGGACATAATGCCGGTAAGATGAGGGAACAGGGACATAATGCCTGTAATATGAAGGAACAGGGACATAATGCCGGTAATATGAAGGAACAGGGACATAATGCTCGTAATATGAAGGAATAGGGACATAATGCCAGTAATATGAAGGAACAGGAACATAATGCCGGTAATATGAAGGAACAGGGACATAATGCTGGTGATATGAAGGAACAGGGACATAATGCCTGTAATATGAAGGAACAGGGACATAATGCCGGTAATATGAAAGAACAGGGACATAATGCCGGTAATATGAAGGAATAGGGAGATAATGCCGGTAATATGAGGGAAAAGGGACATAATGCCGGTAATATGAAGGAATAAGGACATAATGCCGGTAATATGAAGGAGCAGGGACATAATGCCTGTAATATGAAGGAACAGGGACATAATGCCGGTAATGTGAAGGAACAGGGACATAATGCTGGAAATATGAAGGAACAGGGACATAATGCTCGTAATATGAAGGAACAGGGACATAATGCCTGTAATATGAGGGAACAGGGACATAATGCCTGTAATATGAAGGAACAGGGACATAATGCCTGTAATATGAAGGAACAGGGACATAATGGTGGTAATATGAAGGAATAGGACATAATGCCTGTAATATGCAGGAACAGGGACATAATGCCGGTAAAATGAAGGAACAGCGAAATAATGCCTGTAATATGAAGGAACAGGGACATAATGCCGGTAATATGAAGAAACTGGGACATAATACCTGTAATAGGAAGGAACAGGGACAGGGACATAATGCTGGTAATATGAAGGAATAAGGACATAATGCCGGTAATATGAAGGAACAGGGACATAATGGCGGTAATATGAAGGAATAGGACATAATGCCTGTAATATGCAGGAACAGGGACATAATGCCGGTAAAATGAAGGAACAGCGAAATAATGCCTGTAATATGAAGGAACAGGGACATAATGCCGGTAATATGAAGAAACTGGGACATAATACCTGTAATAGGAAGGAACAGGGACATAATGCCTGTAATATGAAAGAACAGGGACATAATGCCGGTAATATGAAGGAACAGGGACTTAATGCCGGTAATATGAAGGAACAGGGACATAATGCCGGTAAGATGAGGGAACAAGGACATAATGCCTGTAATATGAAGGAACAGGGACATAATGCCGGTAATATGAAGGAACAGGTACATAATGCCGGTAATATGAAGGAACAGGGACATAATGCCTGTAATATGAAGGAATAGGGACATAATGCTGGTAATATGAAGGAACAGGGACATAATGCCTGTAATATGAAGGAACAGGGACATAATGCCTGTAATATGAAAGAACAGGGACATAATGCCGGTAATATGAAGGAACAGGGACATAATGCCGGTAATATGAGGGAAAAGGGACATAATGCCGGTAATATGAAGGAATTGGACATAATGCCTGTAATATGAAGGAACAGGTACATAATGCCTGTAATAAGAAGGAACAGGGTCATAATGCCGGTAATATGAAGGAATAAGGACATAATGCAGGAAATATGAAGGAACAGGGACATAATGCCGGTAATATGAAGGAACAGGGACATAATGCCTGTAATATGAAAGAACAGGGACATAATGCCGGTAATATGAAGGAACAGGGACTTAATGCCGGTAATATGAAGGAACAGGGACATAATGCCGGTAAGATGAGGGAATAAGGACATAATGCCGGTAATATGAAGGAACAGGGACATAATGCCGGTAATATGAAGGAACAGGTACATAATGCCGGTAATATGAAGGAACAGGGAAATAATGCCTGTAATATGAAGGAATAGGGACATAATGCTGGTAATATGAAAGAACAGGGACATAATGTCGGTAATATGAAGGAATAGGGACATAATGCCAGTAATATGAAAGAACAGGGACATAATGCCTGTAATATGAGGGAACAGGGACATAATGCCTGTAATATGAAGGAACAGGTACATAATGCCTGTAATATGAAGGAACAGGGACATAATGCCGGTAATATGAAGGAACAGGGACACAATGCCGGTAATATGAAGGAACAGAGACATAATGCCAGTAATATGAAGGAACAGGGACATAATGCCTGTAATATGAAAGAACAGGGACATAATGCCGGTAATATGAAGGAACAGGGACATAATGCCGGTAATATGAGGGAAAAGGGACATAATGCCGGTAATATGAAGGAATAGGACATAATGCCGGTAATATGAAGGAACAGGGACATAATGCATGTAATATGAGGGAACAGGGACATAATGCCTGTAATATGAAGGAACAGGGACATAATGCATGTAATATGACGGAACAGGGACATAATGCCTGTAATATGAAGGAACAGGGACATAATGCCTGTAATATGAAGGAACAGGGAAATAATCCTTGTAATATGAAGGAACAGGGACATAATGCCGGGAATATAAAGGAACAGGGACATAATGCCGGTAGGATGAAGGAACAGGGACATAATGCCTGTAATATGAAGGAATAGGGACATAATGGCGGTTTAGATGAAGGATTAAGGACATAATGCCGGTAATATGAAGGAACAGGGACATAATGCCGGTAAAATGAAGGAACAGGGACATAATGCCTGTAATAAGAAGGAACAGGGACATAATGCCGGTAATATGAAGGAACAGGGACATAATGCCGGTAATATGAAGGAATAAGGACATAATGCCGGAAATATTAAGGAACACGGACATAATGCCGGTAATATGAAGGAACAGCGAAATAATGCCTGTAATATGAAGGAACAGGGACATAATGCCGGTAATATGAAGAAACTGGGACATAATGCCGGTAATATGAAGGAATAAGGACATAATGCCGGTAATATGAAGGAACAGGGACATAATGCTGGTAATATGAAGGAACAGGGACATAATGCCGGTAATATGAAGGAATAGGGACATAATGCCAGTAATATGAAGGAACAGGGACATAATGCCTGTAATATGAAAGAACAGGGACATAATGCCGGTAATATGAAGGAACAGGGACATAATGCCGGTAATATGAGGGAAAAGGGACATAATGCCGGTAATATGAAGGAATTGGACATAATGCCTGTAATATGAAGGAACAGGGACATAATACCGGTAATATGAAGGAACAGGGAAATAATCCTTGTAATATGAAGGAACAGGGAGGTAATACCGATAATATGAAGGTACAGGGACATAATGCCGGTAGGATGAAGGAACAGGGACATAATGCCTGTAATATGAAGGAATAGGGACATAATGGCGGTTTAGATGAAGAATTAAGGACATAATGCCGGTAATATGAAGGAACAGGGACATAATGCCGGTAATATGAAGGAACAGGGACATAATGCCTGTAATAAGAAGGAACAGGGACATAATGCCGGTAATATGAAGGAATAAGGACATAATGCCGGAAATATGAAGGAACAGGGACATAATGCCGGGAATATGAAGGAACAGGGACATAATGCCGGTAGGATGAAGGAACAGGGACATAATGCCTGTAATATGAAGGAATAGGGACATAATGGCGGTTTAGATGAAGGATTAAGGACATAATGCCGGTAATATGAAGGAACAGGGACATAATGCCGGTAAAATGAAGGAACAGGGACATAATGCCTGTAATAAGAAGGAACAGGGACATAATGCCGGTAATATGAAGGAACAGGGACATAATGCCGGTAATATGAAGGAATAAGGACATAATGCCGGAAATATTAAGGAACACGGACATAATGCCGGTAATATGAAGGAACAGCGAAATAATGCCTGTAATATGAAGGAACAGGGACATAATGCCGGTAATATGAAGAAACTGGGACATAATGCCGGTAATATGAAGGAATAAGGACATAATGCCGGTAATATGAAGGAACAGGGACATAATGCTGGTAATATGAAGGAACAGGGACATAATGCCGGTAATATGAAGGAATAGGGACATAATGCCAGTAATATGAAGGAACAGGGACATAATGCCTGTAATATGAAAGAACAGGGACATAATGCCGGTAATATGAAGGAACAGGGACATAATGCCGGTAATATGAGGGAAAAGGGACATAATGCCGGTAATATGAAGGAATTGGACATAATGCCTGTAATATGAAGGAACAGGGACATAATACCGGTAATATGAAGGAACAGGGAAATAATCCTTGTAATATGAAGGAACAGGGAGGTAATACCGATAATATGAAGGTACAGGGACATAATGCCGGTAGGATGAAGGAACAGGGACATAATGCCTGTAATATGAAGGAATAGGGACATAATGGCGGTTTAGATGAAGAATTAAGGACATAATGCCGGTAATATGAAGGAACAGGGACATAATGCCGGTAATATGAAGGAACAGGGACATAATGCCTGTAATAAGAAGGAACAGGGACATAATGCCGGTAATATGAAGGAATAAGGACATAATGCCGGAAATATGAAGGAACAGGGACATAATGCCGGTAATATGAAGGAACAGGGACATAATGCCTGTAATATGAAAAAACAGGGACATAATGCCGGTAATATGAAGGAACAGGGACATAATGCCGGTAATATAAAGGAACAGGGACATAATGCCTGTAATAAGAAGGAACAGGGACATAATGCCGGTAATATAAAGGAACAGGGACATAATGCCGGTAATATGAAGGAATAAGGACATAATGCCGGAAATATGAAGGAACAGGGACATAATGCCGGTAATATGAAGGAACAGGGACATAATGCCTGTAATATGAAAGAACAGGGACATAATGCCGGTAATATGAAGGAACAGGGACATAATGCCGGTAATATGAAGGAACAGGTACATAATGCCTGTAATAAGAAGGAACAGGGACATAATGCCGGTAATATGAAGGAACAGGGACATAATGCCGGTAATATGAAGGAATATGGACATAATGCCGGAAATATGAAGGAACAGGGACATAATGCCTGTAATATGAAGGAACAGGGACATAATGCCTGTAATATGAAGGAACAGGGACATAATGCCGGTAATATGAAGGAACAGGTACATAATGCCGGTAATATGAGGGAGCAGGCACATAATGCCTGTAATATGAAGGAATAGGGACATAATGCTGGTAATATGAAGGAACAGGGACATAATGTCGGTAATATGAAGGAATAGGGACATAATGCTGGTAATATGAAGGAACAGGGACATAATGTCGGTAATATGAAGGAATAGGGACATAATGCCAGTAATATGAAAGAACAGGGACATAATGCCTGTAATATGAGGGAACAGGGACATAATGCCTGTAATATGAAGGAACAGGTACATAATGCCTGTAATATGAAGGAACAGGGACATAATGCCGGTAATATGAAGGAACAGGGACATAATGCCGGTAAGATGAGGGAACAGGGACAAAATGCCGGTAATATGAAGGAACAGGGACATAATGCCGGTACTATGACGGAATAGGGACATAATGCCTGTAATATGAAGGAACAGGGAAATAATCCCTGTAATATGAAGGAACAGGGACATAATGCCGGTAATATGAAGGTACAGGGACATAATGCCGGTAGGATGAAGGAACAGGGACATAATGCCGGTATTATGAAGGAACAGGGACATAATGCCGGTAATATGAAGGAACAGGGACATAATGCCTGTAATAAGAAGGAACAGGGACATAATGCCGGTAATATGAAGGAACAGGAACATAATGCCGGTAATATGAAGAAATAAGGACATAATGCCGGAAATATGAAGGAACAGGGACATAATGCCGGTAATATGAAGGAACAGGGACATAATGCCTGTAATATGAGGGAACAGGGACATAATGCCTGTAATATGAAGGAACAGGGACATAATGCCTGTAATATGAAGGAACAGGGACATAATGGCGGTAATATGAAGGAATAGGACATAATGCCTGTAATATGCAGGAACAGGGACATAATGCCTGTAATATGCAGGAACAGGGACATAATGCCGGTAATATAAAGGAACAGGAACATAATGCCGGTAATAAGAAGGAACAGGGACATAATGCCGGTAATATGAAGGAACAGCAAAATAATGCCTGTAATATGAAGGAACAGGGACATAATGCCGGTAATATGAAGAAACTGGGACATAATACCTGTAATAGGAAGGAACAGGGACATAATGCCGGTAATATGAAGGAACAGGGACATAATGCTGGTAATATGAAGGAATAAGGACATAATGCCGGTAATATGAAGGAGCAGGGACATAATGCCTGTAATATGAAGGAACAGGGACATAATGCCGGTAATATGAAGGAACAGGGACATAATGCTGGAAATATGAAGGAACAGGGACATAATGCCGGTAAGATGAGGGAACAGGGGCAAAATGCCGGTAATATGAAGGAACAGGGACATAATGCCGGTACTATGATGGAACAGGGACATAATGCCTGTAATATGAAGGAACAGGGAAATAATCCTTGTAATATGAAGGAACAGGGACATAATGCCGGGAATATGAAGGAACAGGGACATAATGCCGGTAGGATGAAGGAACAGGGACATAATGCCGGTAATATGAAGGAACAGGGACATAATGCCGGTAATATGAAGGAACAGCGAAATAATGCCTGTAATATGAAGGAACAGGGACATAATGCCGGTAATATGAAGAAACTGGGACATAATGCCGGTAATATGAAGGAATAAGGACATAATGCCTGTAATATGAAGGAACAGGGACATAATGCCTGTAATATGAAAGAACAGGGACATAATGCCGGTAATATGAAGGAACAGGGACATAATGCCGGTAATATGAAGGAACAGGGACATAATGCCTGTAATATGAGGGAACAGGGACATAATGCCTGTAATATGAAGGAACAGGTACATAATGCCTGTAATATGAAGGAACAGGGACATAATGCCGGTAATATGAAGGAATAGGACATAATGCCGGTAATATGAAGGAACAGGTACATAATGCCGGTAAGATGAGGGAACAGGGACATAATGCCTGTAATATGAAGGAACAGGGACATAATGCCGGTAATATGAAGGAACAGGGACATAATGCTCGTAATATGAAGGAATAGGGACATAATGCCAGTAATATGAAGGAACAGGGACATAATGCCTGTAATATGAAGGAACAGGGACATAATGCCGGTAATATGAGGGAAAAGGGACATAATGCCGGTAATATGAAGGAATAGGACATAATGCCGGTAATATGAAGGAACAGGGACATAATGCCTGTAATATGAAGGAACAGGGAAATAATCCCTGTAATATGAAGGAACAGGGACATAATGCCGGTACTATGACGGAACAGGGACATAATGCCTGTAATATGAAGGAACAGGGAAATAATCCCTGTAATATGAAGGAACAGGGACATAATGCCTGTAATAAGAAGGAACAGGGACATAATGCCGGTAATATGAAGGTACAGGGACATAATGCCGGTAGGATGAAGGAACAGGGACATAATGCCGGTATTATGAAGGAACAGGGACATAATGCCGGTAATATGAAGGAACAGGGACATAATGCCTGTAATAAGAAGGAACAGGGACATAATGCCGGTAATATGAAGGAACAGGAACATAATGCCGGTAATATGAAGAAATAAGGACATAATGCCGGAAATATGAAGGAACAGGGACATAATGCCGGTAATATGAAGGAACAGGGACATAATGCCTGTAATAACAAGGAACAGGGACCTAATGCCGGTAATATGAAGGAACAGGGACATAATACCTGTAATATGAACGAACAGGGAAATAATGCCTGTAATATGAAGGAACAGGGACATAATGCTGGTAATATGAAGGAACAGGGACATAATGCCGGTAATATGAAGGAAAAGGAACATAATGCCTGTAAGATGAGGGAACAGGGATAAAATGCCGGTAAGATGAGGGAACAGGGACATAATGCCGGTAATATGAAGGAAGAGGGACATAATGCCGGTAAGATGAGGGAACAGGGACATAATGCCTGTAATATGAAGGAGCAGGGACATAATGCCGGTAATATGAAGGAACAGGAACATAATGCCGGTAATATGAAGGAACAGGGACATAATGCCTGTAATAAGAAGGAACAGGGACATAATGCCGGTAATATGAAGGAACAGGAACATAATGGCGGTAATATGAAGAAATAAGGACATAATGCCGGAAATATGAAGGAACAGGGACATAATGCCTGTAATAACAAGGAACAGGGACCTAATGCCGGTAATATGAAGGAACAGGGACATAATACCTGTAATATGAACGAACAGGGAAATAATGCCTGTAATATGAAGGAACAGGGACATAATGCTGGTAATATGAAGGAACAGGGACATAATGCCGGTAATATGAAGGAAAAGGAACATAATGCCTGTAAGATGAGGGAACAGGGATAAAATGCCGGTAAGATGAGGGAACAGGGACATAATGCCGGTAATATGAAGGAAGAGGGACATAATGCCGGTAAGATGAGGGAACAGGGACATAATGCCTGTAATATGAAGGAGCAGGGACATAATGCCGGTAATATGAAGGAACAGGAACATAATGCCGGTAATATGAAGGAACAGGGACATAATGCCGGTAATATGAAGGAACAGCGAAATAATGCCTGTAATATGAAGGAACAGGGACATAATGCCGGTAATATGAAGAAACTGGGACATAATGCCGGTAATATGAAGGAATAAGGACATAATGCCTGTAATATGAAGGAACAGGGACATAATGCCTGTAATATGAAAGAACAGGGACATAATGCCGGTAATATGAAGGAACAGGGACATAATGCCGGTAATATGAAGGAACAGGGACATAATGCCGGTAATATGAAGGAATAAGGACATAATGCCGGAAATATGAAGGAACAGGGACATAATGCCGGTAATATGAAGGAACAGGGACATAATGCCGGTAATATGAAGGAACAGGGACATAATGCCGGTAAGATGAGGGAACAAGGACATAATGCCTGTAATTAGAAGGAACAGGGACATAATGCCGGTACTATGATGGAACAGGGACATAATGCCTGTAATATGAAGGAACAGGGAAATAATCCTTGTAATATGAAGGAACAGGGACATAATGCCGGGAATATGAAGGAACAGGGGCATAATGCCGGTAGGATGAAGGAACAGGGACATAATGCCTGTAATATGAAGGAATAGGGACATAATGGCGGTTTAGATGAAGGATTAAGGACATAATGCCGGTAATATGAAGGAACAGGGACATAATGCCGGTAATATGAAGGAACAGGGACATAATGCCGGTAATATGAAGGAACAGGGACATAATGCTCGTAATATGAAGGAATAGGGACATAATGCCAGTAATATGAAGGAACAGGGACATAATGCCGGTAATATGAGGGAAAAGGGACATAATGCCGGTAATATGAAGGAATTGGACATAATGCCTGTAATATGAAGGAACAGGGACATAATACCGGTAATATGAAGGAACAGGGACATAATGCCGGTAATATGAAGGAACAGGGACATAATACCGGTAATATGAAGGAACAGGGAAATAATGCCGGTAATATGAAGGAATAGGGACATAATACCGGTATTATGAAGGTACAGGGACATAATGCATGTAATATGAAGGAACAGGGACATAATGCATGTAATATGAGGGAACAGGGACATAATGCCTGTAATATGCAGGAACAGGGACATAATGCCGGTAATATAAAGGAACAGGGACATAATGCCTGTAATATGAAGGAACAGCGAAATAATGCCTGTAATATGAAGGAACAGGGACATAATGCCGGTAATATGAAGAAACTGGGACATAATGCCGGTAATATGAAGGAAGAAGGACATAATGCCGGTTATATGAAGGAACAGGGACATAATGCCGGTAAGATGAGGGAACAGGGACATAATGCCTGTAATATGAAGGAACAGGGACATAATGCCGGTAATATGAAGGAACAGGTACATAATGCCGGTAATAAGAAGGAACAGGGACATAATGCTCGTAATATGAAGGAATAGGGACATAATGCCAGTAATATGAAGGAACAGGGACATAATGCCTGTAATATGAAAGAACAGGGACATAATGCCGGTAATATGAAGGAGCAGGGACATAATGCCTGTAATATGAAGGAACAGGGACATAATGCCTGTAATATGAAAGAACAGGGACATAATGCCGGTAATATGAAGGAGCAGGGACATAATGCCTGTAATATGAAGGAACAGGGACATAATGCCGGTTATATGAAGGAACAGGGACATAATGCTGGAAATATGAAGGAACAGGGACATAATGCCGGTAAGATGAGGGAACAGGGGCAAAATGCCGGTAATATGAAGGAACAGGGACATAATGCCGGTACTATGATGGAACAGGGACATAATGCCTGTAATATGAAGGTACAGGGACATAATGCCGGTAAGATGAGGGAACAGGGGCAAAATGCCGGTAATATGAAGGAACAGGGACATAATGCCGGTACTATGATGGAACAGGGACATAATGCCTGTAATATGAAGGAACAGGGAAATAATCCTTGTAATATGAAGGAACAGGGACATAATGCCGGGAATATGAAGGAACAGGGACATAATGCCGGTAGGATGAAGGAACAGGGACATAATGCCTGTAATATGAAGGAATAGGGACATAATGGCGGTTTAGATGAAGGATTAAGGACATAATGCCTGTAATATGAAGGAACAGGGACATAATGCTGGTAATATGAAGGAACAGGAACATAATGCCGGTAATATGAAGAAATAAGGACATAATGCCAGAAATATGAAGGAACAGGGACATAATGCCGGTAATATGAAGGAACAGGGACATAATGCCTGTAATAACAAGGAACAGGGACCTAATGCCGGTAATATGAAGGAACAGGGACATAATACCTGTAATATGAACGAACAGGGAAATAATGCCTGTAATATGAAGGAACAGGGACATAATGCTGGTAATATGAAGGAACAGGGACATAATGCCTGTAAGATGAGGGAACAGGGATAAAATGCCGGTAAGATGAGGGAACAGGGACATAATGCCGGTAATATGAAGGAAGAGGGACATAATGCCGGTAAGATGAGGGAACAGGGACATAATGCCTGTAATATGAAGGAACAGGGACATAATGCCGGTAATATGAAGGAACAGGTACATAATGCCGGTAATATGAAGGAACAGGGACATAATGCTCGTAATATGAAGGAATAGGGACATAATGCCAGTAATATGAAGGAACAGGGACATAATGCCGGTAATATGAAGGAACAGCGAAATAATGCCTGTAATATGAAGGAACAGGGACATAATGCCGGTAATATGAAGAAACTGGGACATAATGCCGGTAATATGAAGGAATAAGGACATAATGCCTGTAATATGAAGGAACAGGGACATAATGCCTGTAATATGAAAGAACAGGGACATAATGCCGGTAATATGAAGGAACAGGGACATAATGCCGGTAATATGAAGGAACAGGGACATAATGCCTGTAATAAGAAGGAACAGGGACATAATGCCGGTAATATGAAGGAACAGGGACATAATGCCGGTAATATGAAGGAATAAGGACATAATGCCGGAAATATGAAGGAACAGGGACATAATGCCGGTAATATGAAGGAACAGGGACATAATGCCTGTAATATGAAAGAACAGGGACATAATGCCGGTAATATGAAGGAACAGGGACATAATGCCGGTAATATGAAGGAACAGGGACATAATGCCGGTAAGATGAGGGAACAAGGACATAATGCCTGTAATTTGAAGGAACAGGGACATAATGCCGGTAATATGAAGGAATAGGGACATAATGCTGGTAATATGAAGGAACAGGGACATAATGCCGGTAATATGAAGGAATAGGGACATAATGCCAGTAATATGAAGGAACAGGGACATAATGCCGGTAATATGAAGGAACAGGGACATAATGCCGGTAATATGAGGGAAAAGGGACATAATGCCGGTAATATGAAGGAATTGGACATAATGCCTCTAATATGAAGGAACAGGGACATAATACCGGTAATATGAAGGAACAGGGAAATAATGCCGGTAATATGAAGGAATAGGGACATAATACCGGTATTATGAAGGTACAGGGACATAATGCATGTAATATGAAGGAACAGGGACATAATGCATGTAATATGAGGGAACAGGGACATAATGCCTGTAATATGCAGGAACAGGGACATAATGCCGGTAATATAAAGGAACAGGGACATAATGCCTGTAATATGAAGGAACAGCGAAATAATGCCTGTAATATGAAGGAACAGGGACATAATGCCAGTAATATGAAGGAACAGGGACATAATGCCTGTAATATGAAAGAACAGGGACATAATGCCGGTAATATGAAGGAGCAGGGACATAATGCCTGTAATATGAAGGAACAGGGACATAATGCCTGTAATATGAAAGAACAGGGACATAATGCCGGTAATATGAAGGAGCAGGGACATAATGCCTGTAATATGAAGGAACAGGGACATAATGCCGGTTATATGAAGGAACAGGGACATAATGCTGGAAATATGAAGGAACAGGGACATAATGCCGGTAAGATGAGGGAACAGGGGCAAAATGCCGGTAATATGAAGGAACAGGGACATAATGCCGGTACTATGATGGAACAGGGACATAATGCCTGTAATATGAAGGTACAGGGACATAATGCCGGTAAGATGAGGGAACAGGGGCAAAATGCCGGTAATATGAAGGAACAGGGACATAATGCCGGTACTATGATGGAACAGGGACATAATGCCTGTAATATGAAGGAACAGGGAAATAATCCTTGTAATATGAAGGAACAGGGACATAATGCCGGGAATATGAAGGAACAGGGACATAATGCCGGTAGGATGAAGGAACAGGGACATAATGCCTGTAATATGAAGGAATAGGGACATAATGGCGGTTTAGATGAAGGATTAAGGACATAATGCCGGTAATATGAAGGAACAGGGACATAATGCCGGTAATATGAAGGAACAGGGACATAATGCCTGTAATATGAAGGTACAGGGACATAATGCCGGTAATATGAAGGAACAGGCACATAATGCTGGTAAGATGAGGGAACAGGGACATAATGCCGGTAATATGAAGGAACAGGGAAATAATGCCGGTAATATGAGGGAGCAGGCACATAATGCCTGTAATATGAAGGAATAGGGACATAATGCTGGTAATATGAAGGAACAGGGACATAATGCCGGTAATGTGAAGGAATAGGACATAATGCCGGTAATATGAAGGAACAGGTACATAATGCCGGTAAGATGAGGGAACAGGGACATAATGCCTGTAATATGAAGGAACAGGGACATAATGCCGGTAATATGAAGGAACAGGTACATAATGCCGGTAATATGAAGGAACAGGGACATAATGCTCGTAATATGAAGGAATAGGGACATAATGGCAGTAATATGAAGGAACAGGGACATAATGCCTGTAATATGAAAGAACAGGGACATAATGCCGGTAATATGAAGGAACAGGGACATAATGCCGGTAATATGAGGGAAAAGGGACATAATGCCGGTAATATGAAGGAATAGGACATAATGCCGGTAATATGAAGGAACAGGGACATAATGCATGTAATATGAGGGAACAGGGACATAATTCCTGTAATATGAAGGAACAGGGACATAATGCCTGTAATATGAAGGAACAGTGACATAATGCCTGTAATATGAAGGAACAGGGACATAATGCCTGTAATATGAAGGAACAGGGACATAATGCCGGTAAGATGAGGGAACAGGGACAAAATGCCGGTAATATGAAGGAACAGGGACATAATGCCGGTACTATGACGGAACAGGGACATAATGCCTGTAATATGAAGGAACAGGGAAATAATCCCTGTAATATGAAGGAACAGGGACATAATGCCTGTAATAAGAAGGAACAGGGACATAATGCCGGTAATATGAAGGAAGAGGGACATAATGCCGGTAAGATGAGGGAACAGGGACATAATGCCTGTAATATGAAGGAACAGGGACATAATGCCGGTAATATGAAGGAACAGGTACATAATGCCGGTAATATGAAGGAACAGGGACATAATGCTCGTAATATGAAGGAATAGGGACATAATGCCAGTAATATGAAGGAACAGGGACATAATGCCGGTAATATGAAGGAACAGCGAAATAATGCCTGTAATATGAAGGAACAGGGACATAATGCCGGTAATATGAAGAAACTGGGACATAATGCCGGTAATATGAAGGAATAAGGACATAATGCCTGTAATATGAAGGAACAGGGACATAATGCCTGTAATATGAAAGAACAGGGACATAATGCCGGTAATATGAAGGAACAGGGACATAATGCCGGTAATATGAAGGAACAGGGACATAATGCCTGTAATAAGAAGGAACAGGGACATAATGCCGGTAATATGAAGGAACAGGGACATAATGCCGGTAATATGAAGGAATAAGGACATAATGCCGGAAATATGAAGGAACAGGGACATAATGCCGGTAATATGAAGGAACAGGGACATAATGCCTGTAATATGAAAGAACAGGGACATAATGCCGGTAATATGAAGGAACAGGGACATAATGCCGGTAATATGAAGGAACAGGGACATAATGCCGGTAAGATGAGGGAACAAGGACATAATGCCTGTAATTTGAAGGAACAGGGACATAATGCCGGTAATATGAAGGAATAGGGACATAATGCTGGTAATATGAAGGAACAGGGACATAATGCCGGTAATATGAAGGAATAGGGACATAATGCCAGTAATATGAAGGAACAGGGACATAATGCCGGTAATATGAAGGAACAGGGACATAATGCCGGTAATATGAGGGAAAAGGGACATAATGCCGGTAATATGAAGGAATTGGACATAATGCCTCTAATATGAAGGAACAGGGACATAATACCGGTAATATGAAGGAACAGGGAAATAATGCCGGTAATATGAAGGAATAGGGACATAATACCGGTATTATGAAGGTACAGGGACATAATGCATGTAATATGAAGGAACAGGGACATAATGCATGTAATATGAGGGAACAGGGACATAATGCCTGTAATATGCAGGAACAGGGACATAATGCCGGTAATATAAAGGAACAGGGACATAATGCCTGTAATATGAAGGAACAGCGAAATAATGCCTGTAATATGAAGGAACAGGTACATAATGCCGGTAATATGAAGGAACAGGGACATAATGCTCGTAATATGAAGGACTAGGGACATAATGCCAGTAATATGAAGGAACAGGGACATAATGCCTGTAATATGAAAGAACAGGGACATAATGCCGGTAATATGAAGGAGCAGGGACATAATGCCGGTAAGATGAGGGAACAGGGGCAAAATGCCGGTAATATGAAGGAACAGGGACATAATGCCGGTACTATGATGGAACAGGGACATAATGCCTGTAATATGAAGGAACAGGGAAATAATCCTTGTAATATGAAGGAACAGGGACATAATGCCGGGAATATGAAGGAACAGGGACA
>NW_027463350.1:0-33586 GCF_050947455.1 Rhinoderma darwinii | reverse complement strand
ATAGCCGAAAATAACAAATATAACAGATGGAGACGAGTACAGAATGCGCTTCATCACTCCTTACAATCCGAACACCGTCTGGCAGGTGACCTTCAAAGATGTATCACATCTGATTACCATGACCCTGTGTACATACATTACATCACTTATCCTGTACTGATCCCGCATTATACTCCGGATCTGCACTCACTATTCTGCTGGTGGAGTCTCTGTGTACATACATTACATTACTTATCCTGTACTGATCCTGCGTTACATCCTGTATTATACTCCAGAGCTGCACTCACTATTCTGCTGGTGGAGTCACCGTGTACATACATTACATTACTTATCCTGTACTCATCCTGAGTTATATCTTGTATTATACTCCAGAGCTGCACTCACTATTCTGCTGGTGGAGTCACCGTGTACATACATTACGTTACTTATCCTGTACTGATCCTGAGTGACATCCTGTATTATACTCCAGAGCTGCACTCACTATTCTGCTGGTGGAGTCACTGTATACATACATTACGTTACTTATCCTGTACTGATCCTGAGTTACATCCTGTATTATACTCCAGAGCTGCACTCACTACTCTGCTGCTGGAGTCACTGTGTACATACATTACATTATTTATCCTGTACTGATCCTGAGTTACATCCTGTATTATACTCCAGAGCAGCACTCACTATTCTGCTGGTGGAGTCACTGTGTACATACATTACATTACTTATCCTGTACTGATCCTGAGTTACATCCTGTATTATACTCCAGAGCTGCACTCACTATTCTGCTGGTGGAGTCACTGTGTACATACATTACTTATCCTGTACTGATCCTGAGTTACATCCTGTATTATACTCCAGAGCTGCACTCACTATTCTGCTGGTGGAGTCACTGTGTACATACATTACATTACTTATCCTGTACTGATCCTGAGTTACATCCTGTATTATACTCCAGAGCTGCACTCCCTAATCTGCCGGTGGAGTCACTGTGTACATACATTACATTACTTATCCTGTACTGATCCTGAGTTATATCCTGTATTATACTCCAGAGCTGCACTCACTATTCTGCTGGTGGAGTCACTGTGTACATACATTACATTACTTATCCTGTACTGATCCTGAGTTATATCTTGTATTATACTCCAGAGCTGTACTCACTATTCTCCTGGTGGAGTCACTGTGTACATACATTACTTATCCTGTACTGATCCTGAGTTACATCCTGTATTATACTCCAGAGCTGCACTCACTATTCTGCTGGTGGAGTCACTGTGTACATACATTACATTACTTATCCTGTACTGATCCTGAGTTATATCCTGTATTATACTCCAGAGCTGCACTCCCTAATCTGCCGGTGGAGTCACTGTGTACATACATTACGTGTCTGTATAACAGTTGTTCTAATGTTGTCTTTGTGTCTTCCAGTTTATCCAGACCGGTGTGATATCAGCATTGTGGCTTTGTGTGATCCGGAGAAGCACACTGGAAAGCTGACGTTCTGGGACGATGTCTATGGGTTTAATATGTCGTGTATGAAGAAAGCCGTCCTGCCGGAAGCCATAGTGGAGGTCGTTAATGCTGATACTATTTTCTCTGAACCGTTCATTATAAAGGTAATTATCGTTCTCATGGAGGAATTCTAAATTTTCACTCAATGTGGCTCCTGGTTGTATTGGTCAATGACTCCACGGTCACAGGAGGGCCCAGCGCTTGTTTTCACTTCCTGTTTGATGATCTCCTGAAGTCTATGAAGATCCATAGTGATCTACTTGCTGATAAGCAGCCACCCCACTCATTTAGGCACTGCCTATCATTCCGTTTAGGGGGTTTTCCTGGTTGATGTAAATAAAGCTTGAAGGGGTGATCCCACGAAAAAGTAATATCGCTGGGGGCACCTCTTCTGGGAACCCCACTGATTACTAGAACGTGGGTCCTGAGCCCCCCATTGCTCCTTACGACACCGTGCAGTAAGGAGAAGCTTGAATGGAGCGGAGGTTGAGCATGGAGCGTCACCGCATACGCTCAACCCCCGCTCCATTGAAGCTCCTCCCTGTGATCATGCATTAGGGAGGAGCGTGGGGCTCGTGACTCCCGTTCAAGTGATCGGGTCCCAGCAGTGGGTCCCCCAGGGATCATACATTTATCATGGGATAACAACTTTAATCATTGTACTTTTAAATCATCACTATTTTCAATATCACTGCTTGCTGTTAATGAATTGGAACCTTCCAGTTTATTGAAAACCCATACAGACCTAATACTATTGGCTTACTACACTTATTTGCAGTTTGCACCCTAGATTTGAATCCATTGGTACTAGAATCTTGAGGGTCCACGCCATGTTTCTAGGGGGTACTCGGATTGTACTTTTAATAGGTTCTCAAGTGTATGATCACAGCGTTGGGGGTAATTTAATGTCATTTATTTGAGTAGGAGGTACAATGCTTAGGAAAATTGAAAAACACTGGTCTGGACGATCCTCTTTGAGGTAAATGGCTTAAACTCCAGACTGATACGTTTTACCTGCACTGATACATTGTAACAAACTATCAGCACAGAAAAGAGATTTTGCTGAGGATTGTCTAGACCGGATACAATTTATGGGAAATCCTCTACTGTGGGAAGTATAAGGCTCGTTCATATCTTTTTTGGGGTCCTCCATTGGAACTTCAGCTAAAAAAAATCTGAAAAATAGCGCTTCATGCTGCTTTTTCCCGGTAAAATCACGCACACCCTGATGGGAAGCCGACGGAAGCCATTAAAGTCAATAGGTTTTTGTTGCACCCGCCGGTGGTGTCCGTGGTGCAATGGAGGGGACGGAGCAGGGCAATGGATTACCGAACACAGATGTGAATTAGGCCTTAGGTCTGCACAGATTTCATTTTCTGGATTCAAACAATGTTTCCATTCACTGACGCTAGCAGAGATCTTGAAAATGGTGAGGAAATAAAAAACAAAGGGGGAAATTTTATTTTGACTGGTGTTTCATACCCGCTGGAGTAGAATACACCTAATTTATAAAGAGATCTACACTTCTTAATAAATTGGGCGCATCTCTGGCTGTTCATGCGCCAGTAAGTCAACGGCGGCTATGAGCTGGCCCAGATTTGAGGTATCACTTTATGCCCGTTTCTTCCGTAAATTAGTGTCGAGCCTTTTTTCTTTTTTTTCTTTAAAGTGGCAGAGGTAGCGTAAAAATATTATTTTTTTTGCTGAAAAATAACCTGGCGTAGAGTGTTTAAGTGTCAGATTCACATCCTGCATTGATCCCCCCCCCCCCCCACCACCACCAGAAATCTGTGACTTTTTTTTATATGTGTGTACTGTGGGGGAGGGGTAGCGCAGATAAGACTGTAAAGCTTGGACTCCAGGTGTTTGTGTGTGTGTGTGTCTATATACAGTGAAGGAAATAAGTATTTGATCCCTTGCTGATTTTGTAAGTTTGCCCGCTGTCAAAGACCTGAACAGTCTAGAATTTTTAGGCTAGGTTAATTTTACCAGTGAGAGATAGATTATATAAAAAAAAAAAATGAAAATCACATAGTCAAAATGATCTATATTTATTTGCATTGTGCACAGAGAAATAAGTATTTGACCCCCGACCAACCATTAAGAGTTCAGCCTCCTCCAGACCAGTTACTGCTCCAAATCAACTTGGTGCCTGCATTATAGACAGCTCTTACATGTCACCTGTATAAGAGACTCCTGTCCACAGACTCAATGATCAGTCTGACTCTAACCTCTACAACATGGGCAAGACCAAAGAGCTTTCTAAGGATGTCAGGGACAAGATCATAGACCTGTACAAGGCTGGAATGGGCTACAAAACCATAAGTAAGACGCTGGGTGAGAAGGAGACAACTGTTGGTGCAATAGTAAGAAAATGGAAGACATACAAAATGACTGTCAATCGACATCGATCTGGGGCTCCATGCAAAATCTCACCTCGTGGGGTATCCTTGATCCTGAGGAAGGTGAGAGCTCAGCCGAAAACTACACGGGGGGAACTTGTTAATGATCTCAAGGCAGCTGGGACCACAGTCACCAAGAAAACCATTGGTAACACATTACGCCGTAATGGATTAAAATCCTGCAGTGCCCGCAAGGTCCCCCTGCTCAAGAAGGCACATGTACAGGCCCGTCTGAAGTTTCCAAATGAACATCTGGATGATTCTGAGAGTGATTGGGAGAAGGTGCTGTGGTCAGATGAGACTAAAATTGAGCTCTTTGGCATTAACTCAACTCGCCATGTTTGGAGGAAGAGAAATGCTGCCTATGACCCAAAGAACACCGTCCCCACTGTCAAGCATGGAGGTGGAAACATTATGTTTTGGGGGTGTTTCTCTGCTAAGGGCACAGGAATACTTCACCACATCAATGGGAGAATGGATGGTGCCATGTACCGTCAAATCCTGAGTGACAACCTCCTTCCCTCCAACAGGACATTAAAAATGGCTCGTGGCTGGGTCTTCCAGCACGACAATGACCCGAAACATACAGCCAAGGCAACAAAGGAGTGGCTCAAAAAGAAGCACATTAAGGTCATGGAGTGGCCTAGCCAGTCTCCAGACCTTAATCCCATCAAATACTAATGGAGGGAGCTGAAGATCCAAGTTGCCAAGCGACAGCCTCGAAATCTTAATGATTTACAGATGATCTGCAAAGAGGAGTGGGCCAAAATTCCATCTAACATGTGTGCAAACCTCATCATCAACTACAAAAAATGTCTGACTGCTGTGCTTGCCAACAAGGGTTTTGCCACCAAGTATTAAGTCTTGTTTGCCAAAGGGATCAAATACTTATTTCTCTGTGCACAATGCAAATAAATATATATAATTTTGACAATGTTATTTATTTATTTTTTTTTTTTTATATAATCTATCTCTCACTGTTAAAATTAACCTAGCCTAAAAATTCTAGACTGTTCATGTCTTTGACAGCGGGCAAACTTACAAAATCAGCAAGGGATCAAATACTTATTTCCTCCACTGTATATAATGTGTGTCCTGTACGTTTTAGAACTCTGATATTAGGTGTCACTCCTGTACAATATAGTTTTTGGAAGTATTGTACAGGTATCACCTGCGGTCACATGACCCGCGTTCCATACAGGTGTGTTACTAGGGTCCAACCAGCCCAACCTACTGTCTGTCCTTAAACTGTAGCTAAACGTTTGACAAACTTCTGACATGTCATAGTGACATGTCAGAAGTTTGGATTGGTGGGGGTTCCGAGCACCGAGACCCCCACCAATCGCTAGAATGAAGCAGCTGAAGGTCTCGTGTGAGCGCTCCGCTGCTTCGTGTCTGTTCGGCTTTTTCCGGAAGTAAATGTATCGTTGTACAGACTCAATATAAAGTCTATGAGCCCGCACTCCGATACATCGGCTTTCTGGAAAAAGCCAAACAGACACGAAGCGGCTGAGCGCTCACACGAGACCTTCAGCTGCTTCGTTCTAGGGATTGGTGGGGGTCTCGGTGCTCAGACCCCCACCAATCCAAACTTCTGACATGTCACTGTGACATGTCAGAGGTTTGTCAAACGTTTAGCTACACTTTAGCTTCAGGGGTTTGCCATTTCCAAAATTGTGGAATCTCCTCTCTCGTGTCGCACCCAAAGAAGAGAAATGATGTATTTTTTTATTTTTTTTTATAAATACGGTTTATTTTTTCCTCCAAATACTTCCATGGGTGGCCATATTGGAGACACACACATCTTTCTCCTGTATTTTCTGTTTGTGTGCTTTATGGCAGCTGCAATGAATGGCACCTAACTCTCAGAAAGTGTCTTTTGATTCTTACCGTCTGCAGAAAGTGATGACGTACGGCCCTACCCCCAGAGACCAGGGCGTGGCAGGGGAGCTGCATACAGTCATGTGTGTATATAGTGGTCTCAACCTGCCTTATCTAGGTCTCCAGCAGTACAATAAAGCCGCCATCTGTCATAAAATCCCCACACTCTAATGATAATGAGATGACTCTGCTGACCTGATGATAATGTAATGACTCTTCTTACCCCACCCTCTAATACTAATGAGATGATTGTGCTGACGTTGCCCTCGAATAATAATAATATGACACTCTCTCTGTTTTTATGTTTACAAAGAAAATCATGCGCGTAGCACGGACGTAAAACACGTTCGTGTGAATAAGCCCTAATAAGAATGAAACTACTCTGCTGACCCCGCCCTCTAATGATTAAATGACTGCTGACCCCGCCCTCTAATGATTAAATGACTGCTGACCCCGCCCTCTAATGATTAAATGACTGCTGACCCCGCCCTCTAATGATTAAATGACTCTGCTGACCCCGCCCTCTAATGATTAAATGACTGCTGACCCCACCCTCTAATGATTAAATGACTCTGACCCCGCCCTCTAATGATTAAATGACTGCTGACCCCGCCCTCTAATGATTAAATGACTCTGCTGACCCCGCCCTCTAATGATTAAATGACTCTGCTGACCCCGCCCTCTAATGATTAAATGACTGCTGACCCCGCCCTCTAATGATTAAATGACTGCTGACCCCGCCCTCTAATGATTAAATTACTCTGACCCCGCCCTCTAATAATTAAATGACTGCTGACCCCGCCCTCTAATGATTAAATGACTCTGCTGACCCCGCCCTCTAATGATTAAATGACTCTGCTGACCCCGCCCTCTAATGATTAAATGACTGCTGACCCCACCCTCTAATGATTAAATGACTGCTGACCCCGCCCTCTAATGATTAAATGACTGCTGACCCCGCCCTCTAATGATTAAATGACTCTGCTGACCCCGCCCTCTAATGATTAAATGACTCTGCTGACCCTACCCTCTAATAATGAGGTGACTCTGCTGACCCTGCTCAATAATAATAACGAAATGACTGCTGACCCCGCCCTCTAATAGTAATAATGAGATGACCACGATCTCTCTAATAATAATGGGATGGCTGTTGACCCTGTATTCTAATGACAGTGAGATGACTTTCCTGACTGTCCCAGTCTACACAGCAAAGCTGACGAGAGCTGCAGAAAGCTTGAAATGTCAGCCTAATGTGTTTGCTCCAGGATTTCTTTTTTTAATATAGACGTTCAATTAGGACACACGTGATATGGGATATTGCCGGGAATCTCTCCATATCTAGTTAGATTTGCCATATGAGTCTCTAGGAAAGTTGAGTGACCGCTGTGATTTTGGACATATTTGTTGTCACACGGCTTTCCCAGGAACAGATAACCAGCTGAATAGAGATTAAGAGAAGAGGACAAGTTACTAATTTATATTTACTGGGGATTTTGTTCCTTAGGGGGACCTGCTGCTACGTACCGGAACAGTTGGTGGCACAAAATGCAGTTTTGTAACACAGAATAATGACTCCCTGGTAGAATGCGGCGTCACGCTGTCTGCAGAGCGTCTCATCTCCTCTGTCCAGGGCGTAGGTTTCTTTTTTTTTAATCTGTTAATTTCTTCTTCTTTTCCTCTTTTTAGGACATAAACTGCCTGACGACCACAGTCAAAGATTTGGATTTTTGCTCAGATTTTTCCCTGCAGATAACAAGAGACGGGGCGTGCACGGTGAGTGAGGGGGGTTCGCATTTTTGGGATAAAGAACGCACTGCAGGGAATGTGCGATATTTCTTCTCTGCAGACCCTTGTGTTTATACTCTGATCTGACACACTGTGGCTGGTGGGACCCTGGGAAACGTGAAGCCTCTGTGTGATGCAGCAAAGCATGGGTTAAAAGGGGTTTTCCTGTTTTACGTTTATAAAGCTAAATCATTATATAATAAAAAAAATGTGCAACTTTCTGAAAATCTACTATGTATTTCACAGTTTTCAAGGTCTCTGGATGTAAAAAAGAATGTTTCCATTCACTGACAAAAAGCAGAGACTGAAAACCCATCATGATCATGTCCAACCGACACAGGTGCAGGGTTTGTAACAGCGTATCAGCGCTCTCTCTTATAATGAGCCTTGCACATATGCCAGTTGGACATGACTAGGATGGGTTTTCAAAGGCTGGATGTAAATAAGGATATTCCCATTCACTGACAGCAAGCAGCGAGTTTAAAAATTGTGAGGAATTCAAATTCAGTAAATTATAAAGTTGCAGAAGTTTTCATTGTATGATCACCAAAGAGAGTGCATAATGTCACATGGTTCTATCGGAAGGAGGTCACATGGTTTGTGGGATGACATTTAGAGGTCATATTTATGAGTCGTGTGCAAAAACGACCGGCGAGTAGGGCTCAGATTCGCCATTCCGTAGGATACAATGGTAAAATGTTCTACTATTTTTGAAAATTTACCAAAATTTTATATTTGCCCAATGTATCCTTATGGTGGTCCATTCAAAAATCTGCGGCACTGAATCAGCCGGAACAATTCGCTGGCGAGTGATAATGATCAGAGGGGGAAGGGTAATGATAATATGTGAAGTCATCAACGCTCCTCATTTCTATCCACATTCTCATCAGGCCAAAGGCCCAAAGTCTAGCCAGGGAATTACCCCTTCCCAATGTGAAGCATAGAGAGAATATATCCTATTAGGGGATTCCGAGTTATACTGGGGGGTCCCTGTTTAGGACTCTCATCTCTTAGTTAGATCTGAGATTGTCCCAAAGAGCTGCTCTGTCTCTGGAGGACATGTCCTCTCCACGCATCACACATATTGCTCAACGATTTCACTAGGCACCATGTAATGCTTCATTTCTCCTGTGGTGGCGCTGCAGTGGAATTCATCACT
This sequence comes from Rhinoderma darwinii, assembly GCF_050947455.1. Classification (NCBI taxonomy): domain Eukaryota; kingdom Metazoa; phylum Chordata; class Amphibia; order Anura; family Rhinodermatidae; genus Rhinoderma; species Rhinoderma darwinii. The sequence continues at coordinate 24,850 of NW_027463350.1, read as the reverse complement.
TACTGCCAAGATCGACCACAATCTGCAGACGATCGCTGAGGGATCCTTGCACCAGAGCACTCTATGATCCACTTATTTCAGGTGACCCTTCTTAATAAAACCTAGCGGAGAACCCCTTTAAAGAGGCTCTGTCACCAGATTTTGCAACCCCTATCTGCTATTGCAGCAGATAGGCGCTGCAATGTAGATTACAGTAACGTTTTTATTTTTAAAAAACAAGCATTTTTGGCCAAGTTATGACCATTTTTGTAGTTATGCAAATGAGGCTTGCAAAAGTCCAAGTGGGTGTGTTTAAAAGTAAAAGTCCAAGTGGGCGTGTATTATGTGCGTACATCGGGGCGTGTTTACTACTTTTACTAGCTGGGCGTTCTGATGAGAAGTATCATCCACTTCCCTTCACAACGCCCAGCTTGTGACAGTGCAGATCTGTGACGTCACTCACAGGTCCTGCATCGTGTCGGCCACATCGGCACCAGAGGCTACAGATGATTCTGCAGCAGCATCGGCGTTAGCAGGTAAGTCGATGTAGCTACTTACCTGCAAACGCTGATGCAGAATCAACTGTAGCCTCTGGTGCCGACACGATGCAGGACCTGTGAGTGACGTCACAGCGTGATCTGGCAGAAGCTGGGCGTTGTGAAGAGAAGTGGATGTTACTTCTCATCAGAACGCCCAGCTAGTAAAAGTAGTAAACACGCCCCGATGTACGCACATAATACACGCCCAGTTGGACTTTTACTTTTCAACACGCCCACTTGGACTTTTGCAAGCCTCATTTGCATAAATACGAAAATGGCCATAACTTGGCCAAAAATGCTCGTTTTTTAAAAATAAAAACGTTACTGTAATCTACATTGCAGCGCCGATCTGCTGCAATAGCAGATAGGGGCTGCAAAATCTGGTGACAGAGCCTCTTTAAAACCGTCTACCTGTAATAAGATATCGGAGTAAGTTCGGTCGTGTCCAGAAGCGGCAGATTTGTTGCGGATTTTCGCTGCGGCTGCAATACATGCGAATGGGGTTCTCCAATATCTATATAGATGTAAAAATTTGCAGCATAAGGGCATGACCACACGTGGCGGATTTCCTCCGCAACTGTCCGCATCAATGCCGCACAGAATCTGCGTTGCAGATTCTGCTGCGGATCTGCACAAAATGTGCAGTAAATTGATGCGGACTAGCTGCTGCGGACTGCGGGAAAAGTGCTTCCCTTCTCCCTATCAGTGCAGGATAGAGAGAAGGGACAGCACTTTCCCTAGTGAAAGTAAACGAATTTCATACTTACCGGCCGTTGTCTTGGTGACGCGTCCCTCTTTCGGCATCCAGCCCGACCTCCCTGGATGACGCGGCAGTCCATGTGACCGCTGCAGCCTGTGATTGGCTGCAGCCGTCACTTACACTGAAACGTCATCCTGGGAGGCCGGACTGGAGACAGAAGCAGGGAGTTCTCGGTAAGTATGAACTTATATTTTTTTACAGGTTGCTGTATATTGGGATCGGTAGTCACTGTCCAGGGTGCAGAAACAGTTACTGCCGATCGCTTAACTCTTTCAGCACCCTGGACAGTGACTATTTACTGACGTCTCCTAGCAACGCTCCCGTCATTACGGGAGCCCCATTGACTTCCTCAGTCTGGCTGTAGACCTAGAAATACATAGGTCCAGCCAGAATGAAGAAATGTCAAGTTAAAAAAGCAAGACGGATCCGCAGCACACATAACATGTGCATGACAGCTGCGGACTTCATTGCGGAACTTAGAATCTCCATTGAAGTCATTGGAGAAATTCCGCCATGAGTCCGCCACTGCTCCGCAACAGACAGAGCATGCTGCGGACACCAAATTCCGCTCCGCAGCCTATGCTCCGCAGCGGAATTTTACGCCTCGTCTAAACGAACACTGCTAAATTAAAGTGTAAGTCAATGGACAAACGGCTCCGCTGCGGATTAACGCTGCGGAGTGTCCGCAGCGGAATTTTAGTGAAATTCCGCCACGTGTGAACCCAGCCTAACTCTTATGTTGCAGATTTCATCACGGGTTTTCACCACGGATTTAACCCTTTGCAATGCATGGCATGTCACAAAAATATGTGGGCGCTGGCGGCTTCACTGTACAAATACATTTTTGTAGGAATTGCCCTTTAATAACAAAGCAGTGACTTCTGGGAGACGGCGGTCTTCACACATATGTAGAATTGATGGTCTTGTGCCCCTGCTCAGTGGGGATAATGTGGTTTATTGTTCATTTACTGCAAGGTTGGGCAGCAGGAGATGATAAATGAAGTGTCAGACACTAACTAAACCTATCCACCCCCCCTCCGCCCAGCCCCCGCCTGTAATAGCCCAGATCTACCACAATAGATTCCTATTTATCTCGTAGCCTTGTTCGTAAGTCATGCTCCGGCGTTCTATTATAATAACCGCGTCCCGGCAGTAATTCCATGGCGGTTGTCTGTACAACGTTCCTCGGTGCGGCCGTTCCGTGCTGCGTCCCCTTCTCATTGTGGAGGATCTGCCGGGAAGTGATGGAATGAGAATTGATCTGGCGACGTATCATTTCAGGGCCGAGAGAGATTTATATTCACGGTAGACGGGATCCTGGAGCGATTGCGGAAAAATCAAACAGTCACCGGCTGGAACGCGGGGAGAATAATTCATTCAGTGTCCTGTGAAAATACGTGTAGTGGGGGAGGGGGCCTTCAGATTTTCTATAAAATCTTGGGTGGTCCGTGAGTAAACAAACGGAAACCGTTCCAAAAATCTAATCGGAACCCCGACATATTGATTAGTCCAATGTGTCCTAATGGCAGACCGATCACAATCCGTCTCTGATGGTCATTTGCGCAAAAGTCGCTTGACTTCGTGTGCTGCGGTGTCGGCGACAAATCGCCCGCAACGAAACAAGGGGTGGGGCTTGTAAATGTGTGATATGAACTGTTCAATTTGACTATAAGAGCGTTCCCCCTATAGGGAAGTGCGTCACTGTATAGCTAGGCAGATTTGCCGTTCAGGAGTCTGGGAAAGTCCATGTAGGAACTGTAACGAAGGCGATATTGTTTGTCAATCAACGTTCCCAAAAACAGATCAATTCTCATTGCGACAGATATTAGAAGCGTTTATGGCGGAGTCCGCAGAAGTCCATATAATTACCTTTTTTGTTTTCGGATGCGAGACCCAGTTAGAGGACCCGGACCACGATACCTTCATTCTAAGAAGGGTTTGTGCAATTTTCTAATATACTTTTGATCGTAATTTATTTCCATTTTCAAGATCACTGCTTGCTGTCAGTGAATTTGGCCATTCTTGTTTACACGGAAAAGATGAAAACACTTCCTGATGAGACAATTGCACAGCTCGTTACAATGTATTAGGTCACTCACGCTGAGGAATAATGTCTGCTTTCTTCTCGGTCTGTTCCTCCCGCGCTTCTTGATGTGTTTTATGCTTTTTCCTTTTTTGCTGACTGTTTCATTGGTGTCTGGAGCTCCTAAAATAATTCAGAGATCAATGATCATTACTCTGCAGCCTGTTCTGGCCCGGTGGTTCTGGATTTGAATGACTTGTGCCTGTTCAGCTGGGTGAGAGGAGGGCATGTTGCTATATCCCCAATCACCAGCATAAAAGAGATGACACATGGTCAGGAGATTGTGTCGTTTCCTAGATGCTAAATGCACCGGAGATGAATCAGGCGCTGCACTCCATGAAGGTCATTCAGAACACATGAAACCTCCTACGCTTAACGCCGATGTCTAGCTGTGAACATCCGATAACCTCTAGAATTAATCTACATAAACTGTGGGGTCAAATTGTAAATGCATTTTTACTTATCCAGTATCCTGAGTTATATCCTGTATTATACTCCAGAGCTGCACTCACTATTCTGCTGGTGGAGTCACTGTATACATACATTACATTACTTATCCTGTACTGATCCTGAGTTACATCCTGTATTATACTCCAGAGCTGCACTCACTATTCAGCTGGTGGAGTCACTGTGTACATACATTACATTACATATCCTGTACTCCTCCTGAGTTTCATCCTGTATTATACTCCAGAGCTGCACTCACTATTCTGCTGGTGGAGTCACTGTGTACATACATTACTGATCCTGAGTTACATCCAGTATTATACTCCAGAGCTGCACTCACTATTCTGCTGGTGAGTCACTGTGTACATACATTACATTACTTATCCTGTACTGATCCTGAGTTATATTCTGTATTATACTCCAGAGCTGCACTCACTATTCTGCTAGTGGAGTCACTGTGTACATACATTACATTACTTATCCTGTACTGATCCTGAGTTACATCCTGTATTATACTCCAGAGCTGCACTCACTATTCTGCTAGTGGAGTCACTGTGTACATACATTACATTACTTATCCTGTACTGATCCTGAGTTACATCCTGTATTATACTCCAGAGCTGCACTCACTATTCTGCTAGTGGAGTCACTGTGTACATACATTACATTACTTATCCTGTACTGATCCTGAGTTATATCCTGTATTATACTCCAGAGCTGCACTCACTATTCTGCTGGTGGAGTCACTGTGCACATACATTACTTATCCTGTACTGATCCTGAGTTACATCCTGTATTATACTCCAGAGCTGCACTCACTATTTTGCTGGTATATAATAACAGTGTATCAGCGCTGGTTCCTTATTTCTGACATGTTTCATTAGCTCTCAGTTCGAGTCATTGGTTTCGGTGTCTACCTACAGAAACATTATTTCTCTTGAGAAATGGAAACCTTCAGGTTCTTTGTCTTTAAAGTAAATTGCACTTGGGTTGAGGAACGTTCAGAACTTGATTTCATTCATCGCTCGGGATTCTCCTCTGCAGAGTTTTTGCCTATAGAAAGTCGGTTTCCAGCTAATCCACAGTCATGTAGAAATGCAGCCTAGGATGGGGGGGGGGGGGGTTAATTAAGGATGGAATATATCACCAATTATTACACGTCATTGAGTTAAAGGGTTACAAATTCTGCTCCACTGTTTCTTCGTTATATCTGTCCCTAGGAAAGCTGGGTGGTGACGAGTGTGCTTGCCATTAGAAGACCACTCAGCTTTCCCAGACTCCTATAAGAAATCTTCCTGCAGAAGTAGCAATACAGTTGGATATGTATCGCTGCATGAGTCGGCAGATTTGCTGTTCAGGAGTCTGGGAAAGCTGGATTACAACCCTTTTTTGAGCTGTAATAGTGGCTTTATTTGTCACCCAGCTTGTTAAAAAACAGAACTAAACATCTGAGTATTCGCTATAGAAGACAATTCTAATATCTCGAGTCTCCTGCACATGGATTGAAAAGAAGCCGTCATTTTGTTAATGTCAAGTGCCCACTGGTCCTACCCATAAGTTTGTGCCACCTCTCAGTTGGGTCCACTATAGCGGCAGTATAGCATTGCCAGGCCTGCGGCTGCAGCATCGTCTCTCTGTATTCCAGGCGCGTGCTCGCCCTCCGTCATCCCTGCTGTTCTCATTACCCACAGAACTCATTCTCGCAGGAAAATGGCTTTCTTGTTTCTGTCAATGGAATTATACAGAAAGTACTGTGCACAGCTTGGGCATGAAATGTGCCAATCGCGCCACACTTACTGAGGGTCTTTAGTCGAATTGACCTGGTTTTGACCCTGTAAATTGAATCCACCAAACTAACCGGCCCTAAAATTGCTTCTTTTCGCAGAAATGACAAGTTTTCTATTGAAATAAAATATATCAACACTGACTGTGATTAAAATGTCCAAATCCAGAACTTGTCTAAATTCTAACAGAATGAAATGTCACAAACTGAGATCCTCCCCCCCCCCCCCCAACATGTGAGGGGACTAACCAAGGGAATTTATATCTAGAATTAATCTACATAGAAAGCTGAGACTTTTAGGATTAGTACAGGATAAGTAATGTATGTACACAGTGACTCCACCAGCAGAATAGTGAGTTCAGCTCTGGAGTATAATACAGGATGTCACTCAGGATAAGTAATGTAATGTATGCACACAGTGACTCCACCAGAAGAATAGTGAGTGCAGCTCTGGAGTATAATACAGGATATAACTCAGGATCAGTACAGGATAAGTAATGTAATGTATGTACACAGTGACTCCACCAGAAGAATAGTGAGTGCAGCTCTGGAGTATAATACAGGATATAACTCAGGATCAGTACAGGATAAGTAATGTAATGTATGTACACAGTGACTCCACCAGCAGAATAGTGAGTGCAGCTCTGGAGTATAATACAGGATGTAACTCAGGATCAGTACAGGATAAGTAATGTAATATATGTACACAGTGACTCCACCAGCAGAATAGTGAGTGCAGCTCTGCAGTATAATACAGGATGTAACTCAGGATCAGTACAGGATCAGTAATGTATGTACACAGTGACTCCACCAGCAGAATAGCGAGTGCAGCTCTGGAGTATAATACAGGATGTAACTCAGGATCAGTACAGGATAAGTAATGTAATGTATGTACACAGTGACTCCACCAGCTGAATAGTGAGTGCAGCTCTGGAGTATAATACAGGATGTAACTCAGGATCAGTACAGGATAAGTAATGTAATGTATGTACACAGTGACTCCACCAGCAGAATAGTGAGTGCAGCTCTGGAGTATAATACAGGATATAACTCAGGATCAGTACAGGATATGTAATATAATGTATGTACAGAGTGACTCCACCAGCAGAATAGTGAGTGCAGCTCTGGAGTATAATGCAGGATGTAACCCAGGATCAGTACAGGATAAGTAATGTATGTACACTTGACTCCACCAGCAGAATAGGGAGTGCAGCTCTGCAGTATAATACAGGATGTAACTCAGGATCAGTACAGGATAAGTAATGTAATGTATATACACAGTGACTGCACCAGCAGAATAGTGAGTGCAGCTCTGGAGTATAATGCAGGATGTAACTCAGGATCAGTACAGGATAAGTAAATATACATGACATTATTTATCTTGTAATGATCCTAAGTCACACATGTTTTTTATGTAGATTCGTTTTACCAACTGGAAAATAGGGTTATGAGCGGGACGTACCCTTTTTTTATTTATTTTTTTGTACCAGAGTTTCCCCATTGGGAGTCCTTATTATGGCAGATCAATAAAAAACACAAAAGATGTTGGAGGGAGAATTAGATGAATAAGAAGTGAAGGAGGAGAGATAACTATTTAGTATGGTCCATGAACGATGCAGCAAGAAGTGATTATTCGTGAGGGTGAAGGACAGACCTACAATATGAGGAAGGGACAAGAAATAGAAAACAGACACAATTTTATAAGACGGAAGTTTTAACGTGTCCGTTTCTGTTGACATTCTGATCCGTGTGCATGGTGGCTGTATCCGAGGACTGGTAATATATGTGGGTGTCCATTTGACATATATCCAGGTGGTTTGTGCCGTCATCCCTTTCTTCATCTCTATTACTTTGCTATGGGAGTCAGTGAGGTGGATGGAACAGCAGGGCATTCTAATAGCCGAGAGCTCCATGGCGACTTTTTGTCACGTGACGGTTGCAAAAAAATCGAAGGCTAAAGTCTCATTACAATCGCAGGAATTTCTGACCTGGTCCGATCAGCACAAGTCTCTAGCGACTTTTTTCCCCCCATAGGGAATCACTGATGCTGTGGATCGTAGCCGTAACCTGCGATGGTGCAGTGGCCAGAAGTCGCCGTGGAGCCCGAACCTTCCCTTCTATTTCTCTCATTGCTTTTTATAACTTTATTTTCCTCATTTGTTTCCTTTTGTCCATTCTCCTTTATTCATCCTTCCCTGTTGTCTGTCTTTTTTTTTTTTTCTTTTTTCTCTTTTTCTTTCTGTCTTTTTCTAAAATTTTTTCTATTTTTTTCTCTTTTTGTTTTTTCTTTTCTTACTTTTTTTTTTTTTTCCCCTTCCCTCCTCTCCTTTCTCTACCTTTTTGGTTTTCTTTTCTACTTTTTTCTTTTCTCCTTTTCATTCCTTTCCCCTTTCCCTGTAGTCTATCCTTTTTTTTTTTTTTTTTTCCTGTCTTTTTCTCTTTATCTTTTTGCTTTGTTTTTGTGTTTTTGTTTTTTTTGCTTGTTTTCTCTCTGCTCCTTTTTTTTTCTCTCCTCTCTTTTCTCTCTCCTCACATGTCCTCCTTTTTGTTTTATTTTCTCCTTTTCATTCCTTTCCCTTTCCCTCTCTTTTTTCACTATTCCTTCCCTCCAGTGATCTTATCCGCTTTTATCTGGACTATATAGTATAACTATACGTGAAACATTTCGTTTTTCTTAGTCTTCTTTCAAAATCAACATTTTATTCTTCTTGGCCTGATGTCAGGCAGCGTAAAATAATAAACTTCTCAATATACCCACCTTTAATAATTCTGCTCCGGTCCCCTGTCTCTCCCTTGGATTCTTGTCTGGCATTATGACATGTCGTCCATAGTGGCCAACATATCATATGACCGCAGCAGCCAATAAGGACCAGCCGCAGTGACTTTCCTCTGCATGACAGCAGCAGGCCTTGTTTGGACACCGGATCATAATTGTAAAGGTGTAAACTCGGAGAACCCCTTTAACATTCATCGCCGTTACTATCTATGTAACGTGCTCTCAGGTGAATTGCTCTGATTTTTCCGCTGGTGACATGACGTCGCCCGGACAAGCAGGAGTCTGTCATGATCGCAGCTGACATTAATCGCACACAGATTAGATTCCCTGCTGTGTAAGAAGAAAATCCCATCAGTTTTCCTTCAGAATGTGTCAGAAGTAATGGAAGGATCTCGTGTCTTCAGCTTCCCTGCTGTATTTCCCGAGAATCCCATCTCCCTCTTTATGGGCTCATCAGGAGTGATGACTGAATATCGAGCCCTAGTCCTGCTGCTGCCTCCCCCACTGAACTGACGGGCATTGATTTCTATTACTGGATATACTGAGGATTGTACAAAGCAGCCCCCCTAAAACCTTAGTAGAGACCCTGACCACCACCACCCCAATTCAGTCTATATGATTTGTTTCCGTTGACCGTATATTACGTCTTTATATCTATATAGTGATTTTAGTCATTGAACTAATTCTGCCTTTTAATGACTTGTTCTGCAGGTTGGGTTTTACAATCTCCTTGATTTTCTTTTTGTTACTTGTATCTGTTGATGCGCATGCGACAGACCGTTACTGTACAGCGCTGCTATTGAATATAATTTTTCACATATTTGTAACTTTGTAGATACTTTGAAGATCAGATCGCAACGTATGTATTAAATGTAGACTGTGACTGATGTGACCCAAGAGTGGCTTCTGTCTCCATAGACTATAATGGTGTATGCGTTAAACAGAAAAGTCATGGACTGGGGCGATGAGCGTGCGTACGTCAGGACAAACTATTAAAAAGCCTATGATGTATACGTTAAACGGAAGTCTGTGAAAGATGCTATAAGGTGGCATACATCACCCGTACTATCATACGTCAGTCAGTAGTATCTGTGACAGGGAGGCAGTACTACATGTACTTACATCATTTACAGGGAGAGACAGGTAGGCAGTACTATCTGTACCTACATCATTTACAGGGAGAGACAGGTAGGCAGTACTATCTGTACCTACATCATTTACAGGGAGAGACAGGTAGGCAGTACTATCTGTACCTACATCATTTACAGGGAGAGACAGGTAGGCAGTACTATCTGTACCTACATCATTTACAGGGAGAGACAGGTAGGCAGTACTATATGTACCTACATCATTTACAGGGAGAGACAGGTAGGCAGTACTATCTGTACCTACATCATTTACGGGGAGAGACAGGTAGGCAGTACTATATGTACCTACATCATTTTCGGGGAGAGACAGGGAAGCAGTACTGTCTGTTCCTACATCATTTACAGGGAGAGACAGGTAGGCAGTACTATCTGTACCTACATCATTGACAGGAAGACAGTCCTATCTGTGCCCACATTATTTAAATGGAGGCAGTACTATTTGTGCCTACATCATTTACAAAGAAAGACAGGGAGAAATGGGGAGGCAGTACTATCTGTATCTACATCGTTTACAGGGAGAGACAGGTAGGCAGTACTATCTGTACCTACATCATTTTCGGGGAGAGACAGGGAAGCAGTACTGTCTGTACCTACATCATTTACAGGGAGAGACAGGTAGGCAGTACTGTCTTTACCTACATCATTTACAGGGAGAGACAGGTAGGCAGTACTATCTGTACCTACATCATTTTCGGGGAGAGACAGGGAAGCAGTACTGTCTGTACCTACATCATTTACAGGGAGAGACAGGGAAGCAGTACTGTCTGTACCTACATCATTGACAGGAAGACAGTCCTATCTGTGCCCACATTATTTACATGGAGGCAGTACTATTTGTGCCTACATCATTTACAAAGAAAGACAGGGAGAAATGGGGAGGCAGTACTATCTGTATCTACATCGTTTTGTAGGCTAGAGTATGTGCGGTTTTTCCTAGCAAAGAGCCCATCATTACACTTAATCCTAGGTGTCCCTTTTCTATCACATTGTTTGTTTGTTGCTTTGCGGCCGTTCCGGGCTGCACGTGAAGATTGTAAGAAACTTCCAAACTACTGTAGGGAAATACCAGCCTGACGAGCTTTCCCAGACTCCTAAATGGCAAACCTGCCTAATTCTGCAATGATGTATCCCCCAAGTCATGTTCTGTGGCAGAACTAGACCTGTTTTCCATTCAATGCTGGAGGAAGACGGAGATGCACCCGCAGTGAGAACTGTTAAGGCAGCCATATTTATTGTCACCCAGCTTTCCCAGAAGCCGATATTTAGAAATGGCTGCAGATTTTTCTAACGTTCCTTATAGACGACAGCTCAAGGACTTATGTTTTACGGGATCGAGCTTAAATATTCATAAATAGACCAAGTGCTTGTCCGTCTGTACCTTGTCATAATTGAATCTGTTTTCCTTGGCTCTGGTAGAATATGGAAGACGTTACTGTACAATCTGTCCTCTGTCTGTGGAGCTTCATCCCTTCCCATGCAGCTTCTTGTACATTCTTTGATATGTTGCAGTTTCTTCTGAGGATTTAGTGGAGGATTATACGGCTGCGTGCGTCCCGCTGCGGGGTGTGGAACCGCTGCTCCTTCATGCCTGGCTAAACCCCATCACAGGAACATTATCCTCCCACTTTGTGTGGCCAACTGGTTCATTGTATCTCCAGCAAAACACACGAGCCCAGGACTATCACAATGACAAATGGCCCCCTCCAGACAAAAACCGCAGTGACAACTTATCATTTTCTTTTCTTTCATGAAATTAATAATTTTCCTGTTTATATAAAACTTTCTGTCAACAGTCAAGGAGAGAAACTGAACAGTCGCCGCTTGTACCGAGGCTGCAAATTGCATATTTAATTTTATTCCCACAAGGTCAACAGTAGATATCACGATAATTCTGATCTGTGGTTCTATTGGAAGAAAACTGCGCCAGAATAAACGTAGCACCAGTGACCCATTATACCTGATTTTACAATTCCTTCGCACTCCATCATCTACTGGTTATTTTATAAGCTTATTTAGCCTTTGGCATGACAAAAATATATCGAATATCTTTATTATTAAAATATATTGTAACTACTATAATACTGCTCCTATATACAAGAATATAACTACTATAATACTGCCCCTATATACAAGAATATAACTACTATAATGCTCCCCTATATACAAGAATATAACTACTATAATACTGCCCTATATACAAGAATATAACTACTAAAATACTGCCCCTATATACAAGAATATAACTACTATAATACTGCCCCCTATATACAAGATTATAACTACTATAATACTGCTCCTATATACAAGAATATAACTACTATAATACTGCCCCTATATACAAGAATATAACTACTATAATACTGCCCCCTATATACAAGAATATAACTACTATAATACTGCCCCTATATACAAGAATATAACTACTATAATGCTCCCCTATATACAAGAATATAACTACTATAATACTGCCCCTATATACAAGAATATAACTACTAAAATACTGCCCCTATATACAAGAATATAACTACTATAATACTGCCCCCTATATACAAGAATATAACTACTATAATACTGCCCCCTATATACAAGAATATAACTACTATAATACTGCTCCTATATACAAGAATATAACTACTATAATACTGCCCCTATATACAAGAATATAACTACTATAATACTGCTCCTATATACAAGAATATAACTACTATAATGCTCCTCTATATACAAGAATATAACTACTATAATACTGCCCCTATATACAAGAATATAACTACTATAATACTGCCCCCTATATACAAGAATATAACTACTATAATACTGCCCCTATATACAAGAATATAACTACTATAATGCTCCTCTATATACAAGAATATAACTACTATAATACTGCCCCTATATACAAGAATATAACTACTATAATACTGCCCCTATATACAAGAATATAACTACTATAATACTGCCCACTATATACAAGAATATAACTACTATAATACTGCTCCTATATACAAGAATATAACTACTATAATACTGCCCACTATATACAAGAATATAACTACTATAACACTGCTCCTATATACAAGAATATAACTACTATAATACTGCTCCTATATACAAGAATATAACTACTTTAACACTGCCCCATATACAAGAATATAACTATTATAATACTGCTCCCTATATACAAGAATATAACTACTATAATACTGCCCCTATATACAAGAATATAACTACTATAATACTGCCCACTATATACAAGAATATAACTACTATAATACTGCTCCTATATACAAGAATATAACTACTATAATACTGCTCCTATATACAAGAATATAACTACTATAATACTGCCCCCTATATACAAGCATATAACTACTATAATACTGCCCCTATATATAAGAATATAACTACTATAATACTGCCTCCTATATACAAGAATATAACTACTATAATACTGCCCCTATATACAAGAATAGAACTACTATAATACTGCCCCTATATACAAGAATATAACTACTATAATACTGCCCCTATATACAAGAATATAACTACTATCATACTGCCCCCTATATACAAGAATATAACTACTATCATACTGCCCCCTATATACAAGATTATAACTTCTATAATACTGCCCCTATATACAAGAATATAACTTCTATAATACTGCCCCTATATACAGGAATATAACTACTATAATACTGCTCCTATATACAAGAATATAACTACTATAATACTGCCCCCTATATACAAGATGTAACTACTATAATACTGCCTCCTATATACAAGAATATAACTACTATAATACTGCACCCTATATACAGGAATATAACTACTATAATACTGCCCCCTATATACAAGAATATAACTACTATAATACTGCCCCCTATATACAGGAATATAACTACTATAATACTGCCTCCTATATACAAGAATATAACTACTATAATGCTGCTCCTATATACAAGAATATAACTACTATAATACTGCCCCCTATATACATGAATATAACTACTATAATACTGCTCCTATATACAAGAATATAACTACTATAATACTGCTCCTATATACAAGAATATAACTACTATAATACTGCTCCCTATATATAAGAATATAACTACTATAATACTGCTCCTATATACAAGAATATAACTACTATAATACTGCTCCCTATATACAAGAATAGAACTACAATTAGGGCAAAGCCACACGTGGCGGAATTGCTCTTGAATTCCGCTGCGGACACTCCGCAGCGTTAATCCGCAGCGGAGTCGTTAGTAGGGTTCGTTTAGACGAGGCTGAAAATTCCGCTGCGGAGCATAGGCTGCGGTGCGGAATTTGGTGTCCGCAGCATGCAATGGATGTTGCGGAGTTGTGGCGGACTGGTTGCGGACTCATGGCGGAATTTCTCCATTGACTTCAATGGAGATTCTAATTTCCGCAATGAAGTCCGCAGCTGTCATGCACATGTTATGTGTGCTGCGGATGCGTCTTGCTTTTTTGACATGACATTTCTTCATTCTGGCTTGACCTATGTATTTCTAGGTCTACAGCCAGACTGAGGAAGTCAATGGGGCTCTCGTAATTACGGGAGCGTTGCTAGGAGACGTCAGTAAATAGTCACTGTCCAGGGTGCTGAAAGAGTTAAGCGATCGGCAGTAACTGTTTCTGCACCCTGGACAGTGACTACCGATCCCAATATACAGCAACCTGTCAAAAAAATAGAAGTTCATACTTACCGAGAACTCCCTGCTTCTGTCTCCAGTCCGACTTCCCAGGATGACGTTTCAGTCTAAGTGACGGCTGCAGCCAATCACAGGCTGCAGCGGTCACATGGACTGCCGCGTCATCCAGGGAGGTCGGGCTGGATGCCGAAAGAGGGAAGCGTCACCAAGACAACGGCCGGTAAGTATGAAATTCGTTTACTTTCACTAGGGAAAGGGCTGTCCCTTCTCTCTATCCTGCACTGATAGAGAGAAGGGAAGCACTTTTCCCGCAGTCCGCAGCAGCTAGTCCGCATCAATTTACTGCACATTTTGGGCAGATCCGCCGCAGAATCTGCAACGCAGATTCTGTGCGGCATTGATGCGGACAGTTGCGGAGGAAATCCGCCACGTGTGGGCATGCCCTTATACTGCCCCTATATACAAGAATATAACTACTATAATACTGCCCCTATATACAAGAATATAACTACTATAATACTGCCCCCTATATACAGGAATATAACTACTATAATACTGCTCCCTATATACAAGAATATAACTACTATATTACTGCCCCCTATATACAAGACTATAACTACTATAATACTGCCCCTATATACAAGAATATAACTACTATAATACTGCCCTATATACAGGAATGTAACTACTATAATACTGCTCCTATATACAAGAATATAACTACTATAATACTGCCCTATATACAGGAATATAACTACTATAATACTGCTCCCTATATACAAGAATATAACTACTATATTACTGCCCCCTATATACAAGACTATAACTACTATAATACTGCCCCTATATACAAGAATATAACTACTATAATACTGCTCCTATATACAAGAATATAACTACTATAATACTGCTCCTATATACAAGAATATAACTACTATAATACTGCCCCCTATATACAAGAATATAACTACTATAATACTGCTCCTATATACAAGAATATAACTACTATAATACTGCCCTATATACAGGAATATAATTACTATAATACTGCTCCCTATATACAAGAATATAACTACTATAATACTGCTCCTATATACAAGAATATAACTACTATAATACTGCTCCCTATATACAGGAATATAACTACTATAATACTGCCCCTATATACAAGAATATAACTACTATAATACTGCCTCTATATACAGGAATATAACTACTATAATACTGCTCCTATATACAAGAATATAACTACTATAATACTGCCCCCTATATACAAGAATATAACTACTATAATACTGCCCCTATATACAAGAATATAACTACTATAATACTGCTCCTATATACAAGAATATAACTACTATAATACTGCTCCTATATACAAGAATATAACTACTATAATACTGCCCCTATATACAAGAATATAACTAGTATAATACTGCCCCCTATATACAATAATATAACTACTATAATACTGTCCCTATATACAAGAATATAACTACTATAATACTGCCCCCTATATACAAGAATATAACTACTATAATACTGCTCCTATATACAAGAATATAACTACTATAATACTGTCTACTACAGAGGTCCTAAGTGATTTTTCAGACCAGTTCCTTATAATTTGATGAAATTCCTTCCCTGTGTGTTGTGCTGGGTTGGTCGTCTCTATATAATGTCCTCTTTGTCATTACTTGAGCCTCTGTATACGGGGGGGGGGGGGGGGGGGGTGTTATATCTTGGTTTGGTTGCTTTTATGGTGACCATTGCATGAACAGTTTTTCAGATTTTTCCACTCTTTTGATCTTTTCTATGTTTTGTCTCCTGGGGATTTTCTGTTTTGTGTAATTTTCTCCTTTTCTTCGACAATCGATGCTGATGGACCTTGATTGTGTTTTATGCTGGTAGGAAACTGCTCTTGTGGCTGACTGGAAATCAATCCAGTAAGTCAACCATAGCTGAGCCAAGCATAATCTATTACTGGTTTTGGGATTAAGTCCTGACGTCAAGAAAATAGCTGATATCTTTGGAATAGGAACGAATGGGGGTTGGGCAGGCATTGGCCTCTTGTAACACCTGCCAGGAAGGTTCTAGATTTCTTAAAAATCCTTATGCCTTTGGTGAGACATTCTACAGAGATCTTGAGGTGTAAAATGTAGATTCACAATAGACTCTAGTCACCTCCAGAGCTTGTGTCATACTATAGTCCCCTCCAGAGCTTGTCATAGACTCTAGTTGGCTCCAGAGCTTGTGTCATACTTGTGTCATACTATAGTCCCCTCCAGAGCTTGTCATAGACTCTGGTCCCCTCCAGAGCTTGTGTTATACTCTAGTCCCCTCCAGAGCTTGTGTTCTACTCTAGTCCCCTCCAGAGCTTGTGTTCTATTCTAGTCCCCTCCAGAGCTTGTGTTCTACTCTAGTCCCCTCCAGAGCTTGTGTTCTATTCTGGTCCCCTCCAGAGCTTGTGTTCTACTCTGGTCGCCTCCAGAGCTTGTGTTCTACTCTGGTCGCCTCCAGAGCTTGTGTTCTACTCTGGTCCCCTCCAGAGCTTGTGTTCTACTCTGGTCCCCTCCAGAGCTTGTGTTCTACTCTGGTCCCCTCCAGAGCTTGTGTTCTACTCTGGTCCCCTCCAGAGCTTGTGTTCTACTCTGGTCCCCTCCAGAGCTTGTGTTCTACTCTGGTCCCCTCCAGAGCTTGTGTTCTACTCTGGTCCCCTCCAGAGCTTGTGTTCTACTCTGGTCCCCTCCAGAGCTTGTGTTCTACTCTGGTCCCCTCCAGAGCTTGTGTTCTACTCTGGTCCCCTCCAGAGCTTGTGTTCTACTCTGGTCCCCTCCAGAGCTTGTGTTCTACTCTGGTCCCCTCCAGAGCTTGTGTTCTACTCTGGTCCCCTCCAGAGCTTGTGTTCTACTCTGGTCCCCTCCAGAGCTTGTGTTCTACTCTGGTCCCCTCCAGAGCTTGTGTTCTACTCTGGTCCCCTCCAGAGCTTGTGTTCTACTCTGGTCCCCTCCAGAGCTTGTGTTCTACTCTGGTCCCCTCCAGAGCTTGTGTTCTACTCTGGTCCCCTCCAGAGCTTGTGTTCTACTCTGGTCCCCTCTAGATCTTTGCCTAGACTCTAGTTACCTCCAGAGCTACATTGAGAATTCTACAGTTTTCTTTATTTTTGCACTTTGCTTGGTTTTAGATTTTACCGATCTTCATCCTGCTGGTATTCTTTGCTGTAATGCATTGCAGGAGATGTAGTGTTTTCTGTCTACTAAGGGTTAACTGATTCCTAGTGGATTTAATTTGGATTGGATGGAACATAGGGGATTATGTATTACATGTATAAATTTTAGTCTAACGCACCCCGGAGCTCCCTCTGAAGGTACAGGAGAAGTCTGGAATAATGAGAGTTGAGGTGTCAGCGAGCTGCAAGGATATAGCCCTGGTAGGATTGCACCCACTATATGGCCCTAAAAGTGCCAGTCCTGAGACCAGAAGAAGTGAGCCCCCCCCCCCAGGGTCTTCACAGATCTAGAAAGGTGTCACGTGACTCCCAGAGAGGAGGCCTTTTTCCAGCCCCTGACGGGCACTTTTCAAAATTTCCAAAATAATAAAAAAATAATGTGCTGGATGACTTCTGTAAAATGACACACGGGAGGATAACTCTCACCGGCCGCGCTTCGGGAGGATAACTCTCACCGGCTGCACACTATTCAGGAGTACTTATTGAAAACGTAAAACCCCTTCACTATTTTCTGCGCCATTTCTCACCTCCGTTGGAGCCTGCGGTTCATACTTTCTCCAGTAGTGGAAGCCGACAAATCCGTCTCTGAGGAAAGAGAAATAATCTGGCGTCTAATAATCCAGACGTTCAGGACATTGTTTTTGCAGGGATGAGACTCGGGAGGATTTAGCCGCGGTTTTTATTTGACCTTTACCTTATGGAATGAAGCTTCTCTTAGGACGGTTTTACACGCTGCGATATTTACCGCTCTTCCTCGCCGTTGTTCACACCTTGACACCGCGTGGTTTATGGAGCGTTTCCCAAAATTTGTGTCTCTGGGAGGTTTTTCAGCGTTCTTGCTCTGATCAGATCTGGGATAATGTTGTCCCGTGAATAGGGACTCCGATGATGGGATTTATAGTCCGATGGTGATCATAGTTGATAATCCAGCACCAACAAATTTGCCGGATTAAAGGAATTTATCTGTTCAGCTTTATAACTACACCTGTTTCTGGGAAAGCTGGGTGCCAATCAGTATTGCCCTCCATCACTGCATTACAGATTTTCTTGGAGTAGTCACTCAGCTTTGCCAGACTCCTGAATGTCGTATCTGCCTATTGATGCAGCAGTATACCTCTCCTCTTCTTGTATTACTATATATGCAGGCAGATTGACCCTTCAGGAGTCTGGAAAAGTTATGGCAAGTCAGATTATCTAGGAGTTATCACTCAGTTTTCCCAGTCTCCTGAATGTCATCTGCCTAATTATGCAGCAGTATAGCTCTCCTCCTTGTATTTCTACATTTGTAATCCGATTGACCCTTCAGTGTGCCAGGAAAGCTGGGTGACAATTAGTTTATTACTGCATTACAGATTTTCTAGGAGTACTCACTCAGCTTTTCCAGACTCCTGAATGCCGTTTCTTCCTACTTATGCAGCAGTATATCTCTCCTCCTGTTGTAGTGCTATAAATGCAGGCAGATTGACTCTCTTCAGGAGTCCAGGAAAGCTGGGTGGCAACCAGTGATCTCCACGTTACTGCATTACAGTTTTTTTTAGGAGTCATCACTCAGCTTTCTTGAACTTCTGAATGTCGTATTTGCCTATTTATGCAGCAGTATATCTCTCTGCTTCTTGTATTGTTTCATATGTAATCCGATTTTGACCATTCAGGATTCCAGAAAAGCTGGATGACAGCTCCTAGGATAACTCTAGTTGCATCCATACTGCTTGTCACCCAGCTTTCCCAGGATCAGATATACATAAGAGTTGGTTGAATGGACGACCCCGTGACTTCTATTTGCTGGGGGTTGTAGTGATTTTCCTGTGGACGGCTTTAGTTGTAGTTATAATGTTCAGTGACGTTACAATTGTCGGGGACTCTACACCCGGATGTATTTTTTGGGCTGTTTTTGCAGCAGAATGTGGACTTTTTTTGTCTCTTCTGGAGCTTTTTTGTGGACACGTTCAATTCCGTGGAGTAAAAGTAATTAGTTCCAGCCGAGCGGCTTTAACGAGTCAATGATTTTACAACTGGCAGGACGCGGCTAATGGAGAAGCGGGTTAGGAAATAATACGCCGAGGGATGAGACGCACTATTTCTTCCCCGCGCCGCGCTGGATCATGTCCTCCGTGTCTTTTCGGTTTTAAATAGCCTTCTGATGCTTTTCCCGGAGACAATGCGTTCCGAATGTAGCGCCATAAAATTCCCTTCACCCGCCCAGAACAAAGAAGCCTTTACAAACCGCAGTAATTACTTGGCAGGGAGAGCGGCGCTTTTGGGATTTGCAGAGCCGGTTTTTCTCGTTTTTTTTTTTGTTTTTCCTTTTCCACCCGGTTTTGGTTTCTCCTCCACGTTGTATTCGCTGTGCCGAGATCTCGTGCCATCCACCCATACTACAGTGAAGACTGACATCTACATAGACAGAGCAGCGGGTTCACAACCATACAGATATATATTTTAAAAACGAGACCCCCCCCCATCCATCTATTGGCGACGTATGCAACTGTATGGCACAGAGCTACGTAAGTCGGAGGTCCATGGTGGGAGTCTTGCCCGATGTATACGTCAAATGGATGCACTAAACGCAATGTGAATAGGGTTCTAATTGGCTATGGACACGACCCTAGTGTCTGAGATGTAGGGAGGATTAGATGATGAGCTCCCGGAGATCTGGATGATGGGAGTGATTGCAATCTGTGTGCAGCGCAGTTCACCCTATTATCAGAATACGTTGGTTCTCTATAAACATATGAATATATACGGGGCCCGGCAGATAATCCTACAAGGTCAATCGTCCGGGGGAAACTCGCACCCGACCGGATAAGTCGTACACGGGTGGATTTGACCACATTTTGGCCTGTTTACTACTCATAGGGCCATCATTACACCTCCTGTGGGGGGTCACCCAGCTTTCTCCGATTCCTGAAAGCCACGTCATAGCCTAGGAATTAATTACTGCAAAACTAAACAGATTTGCCATTCAGAGCTACGGCACCCAGCTTTCCCAGGAGCCCATATAATGAATGTCTGATTGGAGGATCTATGTATTTTGTGTTGGTGTCAGTGAATAGAAGCCGTTGCCTTGTACTTGGTTCCTTTTATTATTGAGTGACGTTTTTACCGTCCGGGACTGATTATCTCCCGTTTCTCTTTTCCAGGCCGTCGCCGGATATTTCGACATGTTCTTCGAGAAGGATTGTCATCCACCAGTAAGCACATCAGACACCAGTGTTAATGAATTGTGTGCGTGGCTGTGCTGCCCCGGGGTGTGTGCGGATGTTTAGTTGTAAGCGTTTCATGTAATAATGTAGCGTGATATTACAACTACTGCTCTCAATCTGTGTCATTAGGTGTCCTTCTCCACCGGCCCCACATGCACCAAGACCCACTGGAAGCAGACGGTGTTCCTTCTGGAGAAGCCGGTGGCGGTCAGTGCAGGTAATGTGTCGTCCACCGCTCACTTATTCCTCTCTGCTGCTTCTCGCGCATTCACCTCTGCTACCACTGGCGAAAACGTCTCTGATGTAGCAGAATGAGCTTCCGAAAATCGGCGCAGAACATATTTTACGTTTCGGCACACACTGCGGTCAAATTCTGTTTTTTGGCAGGATTTTTGCAAATAGCGGAGAAATCCCTTCCCCCAATTCCTGCTCTTACTTATAACCCAAATATTACATAGTAACCGGGTTCCCCTTTATATTTATATCCTATTGCGTTACAGCCTCTTCTCTAGATCCCACCCCTCCTCATATCCTAATACATTGTAACTTCTTCCCCCTCCTCATATCCTAATACATTGTAACCTCTATACCCCCTCCTCATATCCTAATACATTGTAACCTCTATACCCCCTCCTCATATCCTAATACATTGTAACCTCTTCCCCCCTCCTCATATCCTAATGCATTGTAACCCTCTATACCCCCTCCTCATGTCCTAATACATTGTAACCTCTATACCCCCTCCTCATATCCTAATATATTGTAACCTCTATACCCCCTCCTCATATCCTAATACATTGTAACCTCTATACCCCCTCCTCATATCCTAATACATTGTAACCTCTATACCCCCTCCTCATATCCTAATACATTGTAACCTCTATACCCCCTCCTCATATCCTAATACATTGTAACCTCTATACCCCCTCCTCATATCCTAATACATTGTAACCTCTTTCCCCCTCCATCTTATAATCCCCTATTACATTATAACAGGTTCCCTCCTCCTCATTTCCACCTTTATTGAGTAGAACTTTTATATCCGCTTCCTCTCCTCCCCCCTCCCGTACCAACTGCCTCACCATTTTAGTCTTACTGACGTTAATTTCCATTTATTTTTCGTCTTTTACGCCCTCCTTCCCCTCCCCCTGCGCTCTCTCTTTACTACCTGTCATCACGGCCAGTGTCAGGAACATGTGCCCAGTTTGTCTCTTAACATTAATCGGGCCGTCCCTCTCCAAGAAGCCTGAAATGCTTTCCCTATATATATTACACCATTGAAGAGGAGGGGGCTCGGCGTTGGATAAAGCACTTCGGACGAGTCTGCCTGTCACAGTGAAGGAGGAGAGTGATCTGTTCTAGAAGTTTATAGACTATGCCGGGGGAGATATAACGTGTTCATTTCACATTCCGACTCCGCATTGCAGTCCTTGCGACGCTCGGCACAGACTGTCCCGCGATTTTACATTTCTTAGATCGTATCTGTGTGTTCGGAGAAAAGCTGCCCAGAATACACACAGCTCATCAATACATGAACTTCTCATTGCGTTGTGTCAATCATTTCTCAACAATGTCTTATCCTCACAAGACCCCTAAACCTACAGTCAGATCTGCCCTATGCTTTACCCATAGACCCTTTACTGGAGATCAGCGGGGCAGTCCGGTTTCCTGTCCACTAATCTGGCCATAGGAAAAACATTCTGGAGGACAAAGATGCTACTAACGTCTTCACAGAGAGGATGACCTACTGTAGGATAGCGGGAGGATAAGAGATCAATGAAGCCCCCCTAAAACTGAATGTTGAGGTTATGGCTGGAGCGTGGTGTTAACGCTCACAGCTCCCAAACTTTCTAGGTGTTGAATGTTTCTGTCTCTGGAAATCTCCTGGTTCTGGTGGAGCGCAACTGAAAGAGACGTCACCTCATGGAAATCTCCAGATGGGGTTCACGCGGTCTAAACTTTAAAAGACGACAAGAAAAGCTTGAACCCCGGGTCTGGTGGAGTCTTTAGTTATCTACTATCCTATCGGGTTGTCCTTACCGGAGGATCTCAAAGGAGTGTTCCCATCTAAGATATTTAAGGCAATTCCACGGGATATGCCATAAATGTCTGATAGGTGTGTGTTCCAGATGTGGGGTCTGCACCTATCTCAAAAACGTGGGTCACCAGCCGAAGAATTAACGGAAAGGCGGCAGTGGTTAGGATGACCTCCGTTCTGGACCCACATCCCGTGTATATGCCATAAATGTCTTAGATGGGAATACCACTTGAAGTACTTAGATGCTCAGTGGTTTTCTTCCTTCTTTCCTTCCTTCCTTCTTCTTCTTCTGTTTTTTTTCTTTCTTTATTTTCTTTTCGTTCTTCTCTTTTTCTTCCTTCTCTTTTTCTTCCTTCTCTTTTTCTTCCTTCCCTTTTTCTTCCTTCTCTTTTTCTTCCTTCCCTTTTTCTTTCTTTCTTTCTTTCTTTCTTTCTTTCGTCTCTTTTCTTTCGTCTCTTTTCTTTCTTTCTTTCTTTCGTCTCTTTTCTTTCTTTCTTTCTTTCTTTCGTCTCTTTTCTTTCTTTCTTTCGTCTCTTTTCTTTCTTTCTTTCTTTCTTTCGTCTCTTTTCTTTCTTTCTTTCGTCTCTTTTCTTTCGTCTCTTTTCTTTCTTTCTTTCGTCTCTTTTCTTTCTTCTTTTTCTTTTTGTTGACTATGGCCATGTAAGCAAATCTTGAAGTGACCGGGTTCAAGGTTATTTTGGCTGTCTCACCTCCACTCTTTGGCAATGTAAGACGTTTAGCCATGCACCCTTAGGTTGTTGTATCTGAGGCCTCCCATGTCTTCGTTGGACATAAAGCCACTATGCCCCACAAGCCCCTACTTCAGGAAACCTTCCACCTTAAATCTCTTCACTTGTCATATAAGTCCACGGCCATAAAACCTAAAGTTCCTCTACCTCTGTTTCCCCCATCTCTTCATAGGCCATAAAAGCCAACCTGCAGATACAAGGAATAATGTTCTTGTTTCCTCAGTCTTGACTCTTCGACAGTCATATAAGCAAGCAGCCATACAAAGTACTTCCTCAGCGGATGACCTTGCACTGTCCAGTCCCCTCTCTTCAGTGACCATATAAACCAGTCCGCCTCGGTCCCACTCTGTCACTCCATTGACAGTACCTATTGGAGGTTGTGACCTCTCATACCAGCAGATTCTAGACTAATTGCGTTTTACTATATGATCCCCAGCTCTTATTCCTAAATTAAACCTCTTCCTCATATCTACAGTTCTAATATTGGGTTCTGTAACACAAACGTTTTCTTAAAGTGGGTCCTGTCTGAATCAGTATTCAGTGATTGGAGCGAACTGACCAGGAAGAAATATGAGGGAATTAACATCTTATCAATTGTCGCCTTTAGTTCCTTCCAGGGCACGGCGCTTATTTATTGTAACGATGGACACAGCTGTCGGAGAACGCGCTCGCTGTACAAGAAAAAAGACGAGATTGCAAAAATTTTCCATTGGAAAGAAAAATATTTGCATACACAGTCTAAATTCATCAGAACAGGAGAGGATTAATCCTATATGGACTCTACTTTATGGAATATAACATTACAGCAATGCCTCGATTTATCTTTTAGGATGGACAGCAATGCAGCAGTACCCTTCTAAGTAACTCCAGGGGGCGTTCTCTCTCCCAACACTCTGACTATTGGGGGTGTTCTCTCAACACTATTTTTGTAGTTTCCAGTTTAAAAACCATTCACAAGCAGGCGAGCTGCAGATAGATATGAAAAATATAAGCTATACACCGTGGAGTCCCATTATTATGAGCACCTCCTACTTTGGACGTTGGCAGCGCGTAGCCCATGAAGTGATGTGTGGTGGGCTCGGTGGGTATATAAGGGTCGGCTGTCTGATCACATATCACTCGTTGTTGTCATGGGTAACGGGCGATTTATCAGAGTTGGGTGATTATCGGCTTTCGGGCCCAGGGTGTCGGTATTTCTCACACGGCACAGTTTGTGAACTGTTCGCGTGCTGCTGTGGTGACCGTGTATCGTGAGTGGACAAATGGCACCGTTGGGAATAACAAACATGGAAACTGCGGAGCACGACGCGCCATTGATGTGAGAGTTGAACGTCGGCTACGAAGGTGCGCGAGGGCCAAACGACACGCTACAGTGGAGCAGCTCACCGTGAAAATCAACCTGGGGCGACCAGACGTGTGTCTAATACAACAGTT
>NW_027463349.1:0-33669 GCF_050947455.1 Rhinoderma darwinii | reverse complement strand
CTGCACCTGAGCCAGCCACTGATTGATGCAGCACCACAGTCAAATAGTGGAGTAGGGGAACAGCAAACAGCCATTAAAGCAGCCAGCCGCCTACCCGCCACAATGGACCTACCTGTGTACACTAGATGGATGTGATGGAATGTACTGTCGTCCCTACATTTCAAGAAGAAGTAAGAATTGCAGTTGCAACAAAGCCTTGCTTGCCTACAAAGAGAGCAGCAATTTGGATTTGTTACTTTGTTACCTGGAAGAATAACAAACTGTGCAAGGATGGAGGTTGTAGGAGCAAGGAGAACAAGTTGTCTGTAAAGTTGGTGGATGCCTATTTTCCATTTTGCAGTCCCTTGTCTCCCTCTTGTGGCCTCCTGGAGGCAACTAGCTGTGCAAAAAAAAGACAGCCTGGCGGCCGGCTGTTGCAGTGTTGCCCTCTCAGGCAACACTGAGTGACTGACTGAGCCTCACCGTCTTATATAAAGTTCAGACGGAACTTTGCACGTGTCATAGTGGAGCCCTCAGGATTCCAGAGCCAGCTTTCTGACATCATAATGGGGCCTCAGAGATAAAAGCCTGGGCCCAGGCAGTGTTGGTCAGTGCTGCTCAGCAGGCAGCACCTGACTGGATTAAAGCTGATACAAGGTGTGAAAGGAGAAGGGGTGGCAGTGGGCATGCACTTACTGCTACTGCTGCCGCCGCCAGTATTTGCACGGCAGGAGGGCATTTGGGCGTTGCCAAGAAGGCGTTTTTATGTAGATTCCTCCTCTTTCAGCACTGCATTGTGGTGCAAGCAAAAGAAGCAAATCCTGTGTAGCTTCCTCTCCGGCCTTTATTCACCTCCCTCCCGCTTAGTAGCTGTAAATGTGTGTGAGCCTGCAGGGCCCCATGGAATTGCCTAGGAGTAGGCTGAATCAATCGCTGCAAGGGGTGAACAGCAGTATTAGGCAGGCTCGGTCAACGGCCGGCCCATTCGGGTTATCGCTTCTCGGCCTTTTGGCTAAGATCAAGTGTAGTATCTGTTCTTATCAGTTTAATATCTGATACGTCCCCTATCTGGGGACCATATATTAAATGGATTTTTAGAACAGGGAGATGGAAATAGAGCTTGCTCTGTCCACTCCACGCATTGACCTGGTATTGCAGTATTTCCAGGACCGGTGCACCCTTTCCTTATGTGTTGACTAAAAGCAGATTCCAAAAGTGTTTTTTCTCTTTGCCATTGTTTCTGTCTTTCTGAAGGGATCTCCCCTTTTAATCCCATTATTTCAACACCTGTTGGACAATGCATTTGTACAGTCATGTGTGATAATGAGCTCATTTATTAAATGCAATTAATTAATACATTGCCACCTCTTGTTGTGTGTGTGTGTGTGTGTCTTCTGTGTTTCTGTGTTTCCGGCATTTCACATTGGAACAGCTCATTCACCTTCCTTGTCTTCTCTCCGCCCTCCCTCCTAGGTAAGTTAAAGAGCTGCACCTGAGCCAGCCACTGATTGATGCAGCACCACAGTCAAATAGTGGAGTAGGGGAACAGCAAACAGCCATTAAAGCAGCCAGCCGCCTACCCGCCACAATGGACCTACCTGTGTACACTAGATGGATGTGATGGAATGTACTGTCGTCCCTACATTTCAAGAAGAAGTAAGAATTGCAGTTGCAACAAAGCCTTGCTTGCCTACAAAGAGAGCAGCAATTTGGATTTGTTACTTTGTTACCTGGAAGAATAACAAACTGTGCAAGGATGGAGGTTGTAGGAGCAAGGAGAACAAGTTGTCTGTAAAGTTGGTGGATGCCTATTTTCCATTTTGCAGTCCCTTGTCTCCCTCTTGTGGCCTCCTGGAGGCAACTAGCTGTGCAAAAAAAAGACAGCCTGGCGGCCGGCTGTTGCAGTGTTGCCCTCTCAGGCAACACTGAGTGACTGACTGAGCCTCACCGTCTTATATAAAGTTCAGACGGAACTTTGCACGTGTCATAGTGGAGCCCTCAGGATTCCAGAGCCAGCTTTCTGACATCATAATGGGGCCTCAGAGATAAAAGCCTGGGCCCAGGCAGTGTTGGTCAGTGCTGCTCAGCAGGCAGCACCTGACTGGATTAAAGCTGATACAAGGTGTGAAAGGAGAAGGGGTGGCAGTGGGCATGCACTTACTGCTACTGCTGCCGCCGCCAGTATTTGCACGGCAGGAGGGCATTTGGGCGTTGCCAAGAAGGCGTTTTTATGTAGATTCCTCCTCTTTCAGCACTGCATTGTGGTGCAAGCAAAAGAAGCAAATCCTGTGTAGCTTCCTCTCCGGCCTTTATTCACCTCCCTCCCGCTTAGTAGCTGTAAATGTGTGTGAGCCTGCAGGGCCCCATGGAATTGCCTAGGAGTAGGCTGAATCAATCGCTGCAAGGGGTGAACAGCAGTATTAGGCAGGCTCGGTCAACGGCCGGCCCATTCGGGTTATCGCTTCTCGGCCTTTTGGCTAAGATCAAGTGTAGTATCTGTTCTTATCAGTTTAATATCTGATACGTCCCCTATCTGGGGACCATATATTAAATGGATTTTTAGAACAGGGAGATGGAAATAGAGCTTGCTCTGTCCACTCCACGCATTGACCTGGTATTGCAGTATTTCCAGGACCGGTGCACCCTTTCCTTATGTGTTGACTAAAAGCAGATTCCAAAAGTGTTTTTTCTCTTTGCCATTGTTTCTGTCTTTCTGAAGGGATCTCCCCTTTTAATCCCATTATTTCAACACCTGTTGGACAATGCATTTGTACAGTCATGTGTGATAATGAGCTCATTTATTAAATGCAATTAATTAATACATTGCCACCTCTTGTTGTGTGTGTGTGTGTGTGTCTTCTGTGTTTCTGTGTTTCCGGCATTTCACATTGGAACAGCTCATTCACCTTCCTTGTCTTCTCTCCGCCCTCCCTCCTAGGTAAGTTAAAGAGCTGCACCTGAGCCAGCCACTGATTGATGCAGCACCACAGTCAAATAGTGGAGTAGGGGAACAGCAAACAGCCATTAAAGCAGCCAGCCGCCTACCCGCCACAATGGACCTACCTGTGTACACTAGATGGATGTGATGGAATGTACTGTCGTCCCTACATTTCAAGAAGAAGTAAGAATTGCAGTTGCAACAAAGCCTTGCTTGCCTACAAAGAGAGCAGCAATTTGGATTTGTTACTTTGTTACCTGGAAGAATAACAAACTGTGCAAGGATGGAGGTTGTAGGAGCAAGGAGAACAAGTTGTCTGTAAAGTTGGTGGATGCCTATTTTCCATTTTGCAGTCCCTTGTCTCCCTCTTGTGGCCTCCTGGAGGCAACTAGCTGTGCAAAAAAAAGACAGCCTGGCGGCCGGCTGTTGCAGTGTTGCCCTCTCAGGCAACACTGAGTGACTGACTGAGCCTCACCGTCTTATATAAAGTTCAGACGGAACTTTGCACGTGTCATAGTGGAGCCCTCAGGATTCCAGAGCCAGCTTTCTGACATCATAATGGGGCCTCAGAGATAAAAGCCTGGGCCCAGGCAGTGTTGGTCAGTGCTGCTCAGCAGGCAGCACCTGACTGGATTAAAGCTGATACAAGGTGTGAAAGGAGAAGGGGTGGCAGTGGGCATGCACTTACTGCTACTGCTGCCGCCGCCAGTATTTGCACGGCAGGAGGGCATTTGGGCGTTGCCAAGAAGGCGTTTTTATGTAGATTCCTCCTCTTTCAGCACTGCATTGTGGTGCAAGCAAAAGAAGCAAATCCTGTGTAGCTTCCTCTCCGGCCTTTATTCACCTCCCTCCCGCTTAGTAGCTGTAAATGTGTGTGAGCCTGCAGGGCCCCATGGAATTGCCTAGGAGTAGGCTGAATCAATCGCTGCAAGGGGTGAACAGCAGTATTAGGCAGGCTCGGTCAACGGCCGGCCCATTCGGGTTATCGCTTCTCGGCCTTTTGGCTAAGATCAAGTGTAGTATCTGTTCTTATCAGTTTAATATCTGATACGTCCCCTATCTGGGGACCATATATTAAATGGATTTTTAGAACAGGGAGATGGAAATAGAGCTTGCTCTGTCCACTCCACGCATTGACCTGGTATTGCAGTATTTCCAGGACCGGTGCACCCTTTCCTTATGTGTTGACTAAAAGCAGATTCCAAAAGTGTTTTTTCTCTTTGCCATTGTTTCTGTCTTTCTGAAGGGATCTCCCCTTTTAATCCCATTATTTCAACACCTGTTGGACAATGCATTTGTACAGTCATGTGTGATAATGAGCTCATTTATTAAATGCAATTAATTAATACATTGCCACCTCTTGTTGTGTGTGTGTGTGTGTGTCTTCTGTGTTTCTGTGTTTCCGGCATTTCACATTGGAACAGCTCATTCACCTTCCTTGTCTTCTCTCCGCCCTCCCTCCTAGGTAAGTTAAAGAGCTGCACCTGAGCCAGCCACTGATTGATGCAGCACCACAGTCAAATAGTGGAGTAGGGGAACAGCAAACAGCCATTAAAGCAGCCAGCCGCCTACCCGCCACAATGGACCTACCTGTGTACACTAGATGGATGTGATGGAATGTACTGTCGTCCCTACATTTCAAGAAGAAGTAAGAATTGCAGTTGCAACAAAGCCTTGCTTGCCTACAAAGAGAGCAGCAATTTGGATTTGTTACTTTGTTACCTGGAAGAATAACAAACTGTGCAAGGATGGAGGTTGTAGGAGCAAGGAGAACAAGTTGTCTGTAAAGTTGGTGGATGCCTATTTTCCATTTTGCAGTCCCTTGTCTCCCTCTTGTGGCCTCCTGGAGGCAACTAGCTGTGCAAAAAAAAGACAGCCTGGCGGCCGGCTGTTGCAGTGTTGCCCTCTCAGGCAACACTGAGTGACTGACTGAGCCTCACCGTCTTATATAAAGTTCAGACGGAACTTTGCACGTGTCATAGTGGAGCCCTCAGGATTCCAGAGCCAGCTTTCTGACATCATAATGGGGCCTCAGAGATAAAAGCCTGGGCCCAGGCAGTGTTGGTCAGTGCTGCTCAGCAGGCAGCACCTGACTGGATTAAAGCTGATACAAGGTGTGAAAGGAGAAGGGGTGGCAGTGGGCATGCACTTACTGCTACTGCTGCCGCCGCCAGTATTTGCACGGCAGGAGGGCATTTGGGCGTTGCCAAGAAGGCGTTTTTATGTAGATTCCTCCTCTTTCAGCACTGCATTGTGGTGCAAGCAAAAGAAGCAAATCCTGTGTAGCTTCCTCTCCGGCCTTTATTCACCTCCCTCCCGCTTAGTAGCTGTAAATGTGTGTGAGCCTGCAGGGCCCCATG
The DNA here is from genome assembly GCF_050947455.1 of Rhinoderma darwinii. Lineage (NCBI taxonomy): Eukaryota > Metazoa > Chordata > Amphibia > Anura > Rhinodermatidae > Rhinoderma > Rhinoderma darwinii. Next base: position 28,392 of record NW_027463349.1, on the reverse strand, counting down.
GAATTGCCTAGGAGTAGGCTGAATCAATCGCTGCAAGGGGTGAACAGCAGTATTAGGCAGGCTCGGTCAACGGCCGGCCCATTCGGGTTATCGCTTCTCGGCCTTTTGGCTAAGATCAAGTGTAGTATCTGTTCTTATCAGTTTAATATCTGATACGTCCCCTATCTGGGGACCATATATTAAATGGATTTTTAGAACAGGGAGATGGAAATAGAGCTTGCTCTGTCCACTCCACGCATTGACCTGGTATTGCAGTATTTCCAGGACCGGTGCACCCTTTCCTTATGTGTTGACTAAAAGCAGATTCCAAAAGTGTTTTTTCTCTTTGCCATTGTTTCTGTCTTTCTGAAGGGATCTCCCCTTTTAATCCCATTATTTCAACACCTGTTGGACAATGCATTTGTACAGTCATGTGTGATAATGAGCTCATTTATTAAATGCAATTAATTAATACATTGCCACCTCTTGTTGTGTGTGTGTGTGTGTGTCTTCTGTGTTTCTGTGTTTCCGGCATTTCACATTGGAACAGCTCATTCACCTTCCTTGTCTTCTCTCCGCCCTCCCTCCTAGGTAAGTTAAAGAGCTGCACCTGAGCCAGCCACTGATTGATGCAGCACCACAGTCAAATAGTGGAGTAGGGGAACAGCAAACAGCCATTAAAGCAGCCAGCCGCCTACCCGCCACAATGGACCTACCTGTGTACACTAGATGGATGTGATGGAATGTACTGTCGTCCCTACATTTCAAGAAGAAGTAAGAATTGCAGTTGCAACAAAGCCTTGCTTGCCTACAAAGAGAGCAGCAATTTGGATTTGTTACTTTGTTACCTGGAAGAATAACAAACTGTGCAAGGATGGAGGTTGTAGGAGCAAGGAGAACAAGTTGTCTGTAAAGTTGGTGGATGCCTATTTTCCATTTTGCAGTCCCTTGTCTCCCTCTTGTGGCCTCCTGGAGGCAACTAGCTGTGCAAAAAAAAGACAGCCTGGCGGCCGGCTGTTGCAGTGTTGCCCTCTCAGGCAACACTGAGTGACTGACTGAGCCTCACCGTCTTATATAAAGTTCAGACGGAACTTTGCACGTGTCATAGTGGAGCCCTCAGGATTCCAGAGCCAGCTTTCTGACATCATAATGGGGCCTCAGAGATAAAAGCCTGGGCCCAGGCAGTGTTGGTCAGTGCTGCTCAGCAGGCAGCACCTGACTGGATTAAAGCTGATACAAGGTGTGAAAGGAGAAGGGGTGGCAGTGGGCATGCACTTACTGCTACTGCTGCCGCCGCCAGTATTTGCACGGCAGGAGGGCATTTGGGCGTTGCCAAGAAGGCGTTTTTATGTAGATTCCTCCTCTTTCAGCACTGCATTGTGGTGCAAGCAAAAGAAGCAAATCCTGTGTAGCTTCCTCTCCGGCCTTTATTCACCTCCCTCCCGCTTAGTAGCTGTAAATGTGTGTGAGCCTGCAGGGCCCCATGGAATTGCCTAGGAGTAGGCTGAATCAATCGCTGCAAGGGGTGAACAGCAGTATTAGGCAGGCTCGGTCAACGGCCGGCCCATTCGGGTTATCGCTTCTCGGCCTTTTGGCTAAGATCAAGTGTAGTATCTGTTCTTATCAGTTTAATATCTGATACGTCCCCTATCTGGGGACCATATATTAAATGGATTTTTAGAACAGGGAGATGGAAATAGAGCTTGCTCTGTCCACTCCACGCATTGACCTGGTATTGCAGTATTTCCAGGACCGGTGCACCCTTTCCTTATGTGTTGACTAAAAGCAGATTCCAAAAGTGTTTTTTCTCTTTGCCATTGTTTCTGTCTTTCTGAAGGGATCTCCCCTTTTAATCCCATTATTTCAACACCTGTTGGACAATGCATTTGTACAGTCATGTGTGATAATGAGCTCATTTATTAAATGCAATTAATTAATACATTGCCACCTCTTGTTGTGTGTGTGTGTGTGTGTCTTCTGTGTTTCTGTGTTTCCGGCATTTCACATTGGAACAGCTCATTCACCTTCCTTGTCTTCTCTCCGCCCTCCCTCCTAGGTAAGTTAAAGAGCTGCACCTGAGCCAGCCACTGATTGATGCAGCACCACAGTCAAATAGTGGAGTAGGGGAACAGCAAACAGCCATTAAAGCAGCCAGCCGCCTACCCGCCACAATGGACCTACCTGTGTACACTAGATGGATGTGATGGAATGTACTGTCGTCCCTACATTTCAAGAAGAAGTAAGAATTGCAGTTGCAACAAAGCCTTGCTTGCCTACAAAGAGAGCAGCAATTTGGATTTGTTACTTTGTTACCTGGAAGAATAACAAACTGTGCAAGGATGGAGGTTGTAGGAGCAAGGAGAACAAGTTGTCTGTAAAGTTGGTGGATGCCTATTTTCCATTTTGCAGTCCCTTGTCTCCCTCTTGTGGCCTCCTGGAGGCAACTAGCTGTGCAAAAAAAAGACAGCCTGGCGGCCGGCTGTTGCAGTGTTGCCCTCTCAGGCAACACTGAGTGACTGACTGAGCCTCACCGTCTTATATAAAGTTCAGACGGAACTTTGCACGTGTCATAGTGGAGCCCTCAGGATTCCAGAGCCAGCTTTCTGACATCATAATGGGGCCTCAGAGATAAAAGCCTGGGCCCAGGCAGTGTTGGTCAGTGCTGCTCAGCAGGCAGCACCTGACTGGATTAAAGCTGATACAAGGTGTGAAAGGAGAAGGGGTGGCAGTGGGCATGCACTTACTGCTACTGCTGCCGCCGCCAGTATTTGCACGGCAGGAGGGCATTTGGGCGTTGCCAAGAAGGCGTTTTTATGTAGATTCCTCCTCTTTCAGCACTGCATTGTGGTGCAAGCAAAAGAAGCAAATCCTGTGTAGCTTCCTCTCCGGCCTTTATTCACCTCCCTCCCGCTTAGTAGCTGTAAATGTGTGTGAGCCTGCAGGGCCCCATGGAATTGCCTAGGAGTAGGCTGAATCAATCGCTGCAAGGGGTGAACAGCAGTATTAGGCAGGCTCGGTCAACGGCCGGCCCATTCGGGTTATCGCTTCTCGGCCTTTTGGCTAAGATCAAGTGTAGTATCTGTTCTTATCAGTTTAATATCTGATACGTCCCCTATCTGGGGACCATATATTAAATGGATTTTTAGAACAGGGAGATGGAAATAGAGCTTGCTCTGTCCACTCCACGCATTGACCTGGTATTGCAGTATTTCCAGGACCGGTGCACCCTTTCCTTATGTGTTGACTAAAAGCAGATTCCAAAAGTGTTTTTTCTCTTTGCCATTGTTTCTGTCTTTCTGAAGGGATCTCCCCTTTTAATCCCATTATTTCAACACCTGTTGGACAATGCATTTGTACAGTCATGTGTGATAATGAGCTCATTTATTAAATGCAATTAATTAATACATTGCCACCTCTTGTTGTGTGTGTGTGTGTGTGTCTTCTGTGTTTCTGTGTTTCCGGCATTTCACATTGGAACAGCTCATTCACCTTCCTTGTCTTCTCTCCGCCCTCCCTCCTAGGTAAGTTAAAGAGCTGCACCTGAGCCAGCCACTGATTGATGCAGCACCACAGTCAAATAGTGGAGTAGGGGAACAGCAAACAGCCATTAAAGCAGCCAGCCGCCTACCCGCCACAATGGACCTACCTGTGTACACTAGATGGATGTGATGGAATGTACTGTCGTCCCTACATTTCAAGAAGAAGTAAGAATTGCAGTTGCAACAAAGCCTTGCTTGCCTACAAAGAGAGCAGCAATTTGGATTTGTTACTTTGTTACCTGGAAGAATAACAAACTGTGCAAGGATGGAGGTTGTAGGAGCAAGGAGAACAAGTTGTCTGTAAAGTTGGTGGATGCCTATTTTCCATTTTGCAGTCCCTTGTCTCCCTCTTGTGGCCTCCTGGAGGCAACTAGCTGTGCAAAAAAAAGACAGCCTGGCGGCCGGCTGTTGCAGTGTTGCCCTCTCAGGCAACACTGAGTGACTGACTGAGCCTCACCGTCTTATATAAAGTTCAGACGGAACTTTGCACGTGTCATAGTGGAGCCCTCAGGATTCCAGAGCCAGCTTTCTGACATCATAATGGGGCCTCAGAGATAAAAGCCTGGGCCCAGGCAGTGTTGGTCAGTGCTGCTCAGCAGGCAGCACCTGACTGGATTAAAGCTGATACAAGGTGTGAAAGGAGAAGGGGTGGCAGTGGGCATGCACTTACTGCTACTGCTGCCGCCGCCAGTATTTGCACGGCAGGAGGGCATTTGGGCGTTGCCAAGAAGGCGTTTTTATGTAGATTCCTCCTCTTTCAGCACTGCATTGTGGTGCAAGCAAAAGAAGCAAATCCTGTGTAGCTTCCTCTCCGGCCTTTATTCACCTCCCTCCCGCTTAGTAGCTGTAAATGTGTGTGAGCCTGCAGGGCCCCATGGAATTGCCTAGGAGTAGGCTGAATCAATCGCTGCAAGGGGTGAACAGCAGTATTAGGCAGGCTCGGTCAACGGCCGGCCCATTCGGGTTATCGCTTCTCGGCCTTTTGGCTAAGATCAAGTGTAGTATCTGTTCTTATCAGTTTAATATCTGATACGTCCCCTATCTGGGGACCATATATTAAATGGATTTTTAGAACAGGGAGATGGAAATAGAGCTTGCTCTGTCCACTCCACGCATTGACCTGGTATTGCAGTATTTCCAGGACCGGTGCACCCTTTCCTTATGTGTTGACTAAAAGCAGATTCCAAAAGTGTTTTTTCTCTTTGCCATTGTTTCTGTCTTTCTGAAGGGATCTCCCCTTTTAATCCCATTATTTCAACACCTGTTGGACAATGCATTTGTACAGTCATGTGTGATAATGAGCTCATTTATTAAATGCAATTAATTAATACATTGCCACCTCTTGTTGTGTGTGTGTGTGTGTGTCTTCTGTGTTTCTGTGTTTCCGGCATTTCACATTGGAACAGCTCATTCACCTTCCTTGTCTTCTCTCCGCCCTCCCTCCTAGGTAAGTTAAAGAGCTGCACCTGAGCCAGCCACTGATTGATGCAGCACCACAGTCAAATAGTGGAGTAGGGGAACAGCAAACAGCCATTAAAGCAGCCAGCCGCCTACCCGCCACAATGGACCTACCTGTGTACACTAGATGGATGTGATGGAATGTACTGTCGTCCCTACATTTCAAGAAGAAGTAAGAATTGCAGTTGCAACAAAGCCTTGCTTGCCTACAAAGAGAGCAGCAATTTGGATTTGTTACTTTGTTACCTGGAAGAATAACAAACTGTGCAAGGATGGAGGTTGTAGGAGCAAGGAGAACAAGTTGTCTGTAAAGTTGGTGGATGCCTATTTTCCATTTTGCAGTCCCTTGTCTCCCTCTTGTGGCCTCCTGGAGGCAACTAGCTGTGCAAAAAAAAGACAGCCTGGCGGCCGGCTGTTGCAGTGTTGCCCTCTCAGGCAACACTGAGTGACTGACTGAGCCTCACCGTCTTATATAAAGTTCAGACGGAACTTTGCACGTGTCATAGTGGAGCCCTCAGGATTCCAGAGCCAGCTTTCTGACATCATAATGGGGCCTCAGAGATAAAAGCCTGGGCCCAGGCAGTGTTGGTCAGTGCTGCTCAGCAGGCAGCACCTGACTGGATTAAAGCTGATACAAGGTGTGAAAGGAGAAGGGGTGGCAGTGGGCATGCACTTACTGCTACTGCTGCCGCCGCCAGTATTTGCACGGCAGGAGGGCATTTGGGCGTTGCCAAGAAGGCGTTTTTATGTAGATTCCTCCTCTTTCAGCACTGCATTGTGGTGCAAGCAAAAGAAGCAAATCCTGTGTAGCTTCCTCTCCGGCCTTTATTCACCTCCCTCCCGCTTAGTAGCTGTAAATGTGTGTGAGCCTGCAGGGCCCCATGGAATTGCCTAGGAGTAGGCTGAATCAATCGCTGCAAGGGGTGAACAGCAGTATTAGGCAGGCTCGGTCAACGGCCGGCCCATTCGGGTTATCGCTTCTCGGCCTTTTGGCTAAGATCAAGTGTAGTATCTGTTCTTATCAGTTTAATATCTGATACGTCCCCTATCTGGGGACCATATATTAAATGGATTTTTAGAACAGGGAGATGGAAATAGAGCTTGCTCTGTCCACTCCACGCATTGACCTGGTATTGCAGTATTTCCAGGACCGGTGCACCCTTTCCTTATGTGTTGACTAAAAGCAGATTCCAAAAGTGTTTTTTCTCTTTGCCATTGTTTCTGTCTTTCTGAAGGGATCTCCCCTTTTAATCCCATTATTTCAACACCTGTTGGACAATGCATTTGTACAGTCATGTGTGATAATGAGCTCATTTATTAAATGCAATTAATTAATACATTGCCACCTCTTGTTGTGTGTGTGTGTGTGTGTGTGTGTCTTCTGTGTTTCTGTGTTTCCGGCATTTCACATTGGAACAGCTCATTCACCTTCCTTGTCTTCTCTCCGCCCTCCCTCCTAGGTAAGTTAAAGAGCTGCACCTGAGCCAGCCACTGATTGATGCAGCACCACAGTCAAATAGTGGAGTAGGGGAACAGCAAACAGCCATTAAAGCAGCCAGCCGCCTACCCGCCACAATGGACCTACCTGTGTACACTAGATGGATGTGATGGAATGTACTGTCGTCCCTACATTTCAAGAAGAAGTAAGAATTGCAGTTGCAACAAAGCCTTGCTTGCCTACAAAGAGAGCAGCAATTTGGATTTGTTACTTTGTTACCTGGAAGAATAACAAACTGTGCAAGGATGGAGGTTGTAGGAGCAAGGAGAACAAGTTGTCTGTAAAGTTGGTGGATGCCTATTTTCCATTTTGCAGTCCCTTGTCTCCCTCTTGTGGCCTCCTGGAGGCAACTAGCTGTGCAAAAAAAAGACAGCCTGGCGGCCGGCTGTTGCAGTGTTGCCCTCTCAGGCAACACTGAGTGACTGACTGAGCCTCACCGTCTTATATAAAGTTCAGACGGAACTTTGCACGTGTCATAGTGGAGCCCTCAGGATTCCAGAGCCAGCTTTCTGACATCATAATGGGGCCTCAGAGATAAAAGCCTGGGCCCAGGCAGTGTTGGTCAGTGCTGCTCAGCAGGCAGCACCTGACTGGATTAAAGCTGATACAAGGTGTGAAAGGAGAAGGGGTGGCAGTGGGCATGCACTTACTGCTACTGCTGCCGCCGCCAGTATTTGCACGGCAGGAGGGCATTTGGGCGTTGCCAAGAAGGCGTTTTTATGTAGATTCCTCCTCTTTCAGCACTGCATTGTGGTGCAAGCAAAAGAAGCAAATCCTGTGTAGCTTCCTCTCCGGCCTTTATTCACCTCCCTCCCGCTTAGTAGCTGTAAATGTGTGTGAGCCTGCAGGGCCCCATGGAATTGCCTAGGAGTAGGCTGAATCAATCGCTGCAAGGGGTGAACAGCAGTATTAGGCAGGCTCGGTCAACGGCCGGCCCATTCGGGTTATCGCTTCTCGGCCTTTTGGCTAAGATCAAGTGTAGTATCTGTTCTTATCAGTTTAATATCTGATACGTCCCCTATCTGGGGACCATATATTAAATGGATTTTTAGAACAGGGAGATGGAAATAGAGCTTGCTCTGTCCACTCCACGCATTGACCTGGTATTGCAGTATTTCCAGGACCGGTGCACCCTTTCCTTATGTGTTGACTAAAAGCAGATTCCAAAAGTGTTTTTTCTCTTTGCCATTGTTTCTGTCTTTCTGAAGGGATCTCCCCTTTTAATCCCATTATTTCAACACCTGTTGGACAATGCATTTGTACAGTCATGTGTGATAATGAGCTCATTTATTAAATGCAATTAATTAATACATTGCCACCTCTTGTTGTGTGTGTGTGTGTGTGTGTGTGTCTTCTGTGTTTCTGTGTTTCCGGCATTTCACATTGGAACAGCTCATTCACCTTCCTTGTCTTCTCTCCGCCCTCCCTCCTAGGTAAGTTAAAGAGCTGCACCTGAGCCAGCCACTGATTGATGCAGCACCACAGTCAAATAGTGGAGTAGGGGAACAGCAAACAGCCATTAAAGCAGCCAGCCGCCTACCCGCCACAATGGACCTACCTGTGTACACTAGATGGATGTGATGGAATGTACTGTCGTCCCTACATTTCAAGAAGAAGTAAGAATTGCAGTTGCAACAAAGCCTTGCTTGCCTACAAAGAGAGCAGCAATTTGGATTTGTTACTTTGTTACCTGGAAGAATAACAAACTGTGCAAGGATGGAGGTTGTAGGAGCAAGGAGAACAAGTTGTCTGTAAAGTTGGTGGATGCCTATTTTCCATTTTGCAGTCCCTTGTCTCCCTCTTGTGGCCTCCTGGAGGCAACTAGCTGTGCAAAAAAAAGACAGCCTGGCGGCCGGCTGTTGCAGTGTTGCCCTCTCAGGCAACACTGAGTGACTGACTGAGCCTCACCGTCTTATATAAAGTTCAGACGGAACTTTGCACGTGTCATAGTGGAGCCCTCAGGATTCCAGAGCCAGCTTTCTGACATCATAATGGGGCCTCAGAGATAAAAGCCTGGGCCCAGGCAGTGTTGGTCAGTGCTGCTCAGCAGGCAGCACCTGACTGGATTAAAGCTGATACAAGGTGTGAAAGGAGAAGGGGTGGCAGTGGGCATGCACTTACTGCTACTGCTGCCGCCGCCAGTATTTGCACGGCAGGAGGGCATTTGGGCGTTGCCAAGAAGGCGTTTTTATGTAGATTCCTCCTCTTTCAGCACTGCATTGTGGTGCAAGCAAAAGAAGCAAATCCTGTGTAGCTTCCTCTCCGGCCTTTATTCACCTCCCTCCCGCTTAGTAGCTGTAAATGTGTGTGAGCCTGCAGGGCCCCATGGAATTGCCTAGGAGTAGGCTGAATCAATCGCTGCAAGGGGTGAACAGCAGTATTAGGCAGGCTCGGTCAACGGCCGGCCCATTCGGGTTATCGCTTCTCGGCCTTTTGGCTAAGATCAAGTGTAGTATCTGTTCTTATCAGTTTAATATCTGATACGTCCCCTATCTGGGGACCATATATTAAATGGATTTTTAGAACAGGGAGATGGAAATAGAGCTTGCTCTGTCCACTCCACGCATTGACCTGGTATTGCAGTATTTCCAGGACCGGTGCACCCTTTCCTTATGTGTTGACTAAAAGCAGATTCCAAAAGTGTTTTTTCTCTTTGCCATTGTTTCTGTCTTTCTGAAGGGATCTCCCCTTTTAATCCCATTATTTCAACACCTGTTGGACAATGCATTTGTACAGTCATGTGTGATAATGAGCTCATTTATTAAATGCAATTAATTAATACATTGCCACCTCTTGTTGTGTGTGTGTGTGTGTGTCTTCTGTGTTTCTGTGTTTCCGGCATTTCACATTGGAACAGCTCATTCACCTTCCTTGTCTTCTCTCCGCCCTCCCTCCTAGGTAAGTTAAAGAGCTGCACCTGAGCCAGCCACTGATTGATGCAGCACCACAGTCAAATAGTGGAGTAGGGGAACAGCAAACAGCCATTAAAGCAGCCAGCCGCCTACCCGCCACAATGGACCTACCTGTGTACACTAGATGGATGTGATGGAATGTACTGTCGTCCCTACATTTCAAGAAGAAGTAAGAATTGCAGTTGCAACAAAGCCTTGCTTGCCTACAAAGAGAGCAGCAATTTGGATTTGTTACTTTGTTACCTGGAAGAATAACAAACTGTGCAAGGATGGAGGTTGTAGGAGCAAGGAGAACAAGTTGTCTGTAAAGTTGGTGGATGCCTATTTTCCATTTTGCAGTCCCTTGTCTCCCTCTTGTGGCCTCCTGGAGGCAACTAGCTGTGCAAAAAAAAGACAGCCTGGCGGCCGGCTGTTGCAGTGTTGCCCTCTCAGGCAACACTGAGTGACTGACTGAGCCTCACCGTCTTATATAAAGTTCAGACGGAACTTTGCACGTGTCATAGTGGAGCCCTCAGGATTCCAGAGCCAGCTTTCTGACATCATAATGGGGCCTCAGAGATAAAAGCCTGGGCCCAGGCAGTGTTGGTCAGTGCTGCTCAGCAGGCAGCACCTGACTGGATTAAAGCTGATACAAGGTGTGAAAGGAGAAGGGGTGGCAGTGGGCATGCACTTACTGCTACTGCTGCCGCCGCCAGTATTTGCACGGCAGGAGGGCATTTGGGCGTTGCCAAGAAGGCGTTTTTATGTAGATTCCTCCTCTTTCAGCACTGCATTGTGGTGCAAGCAAAAGAAGCAAATCCTGTGTAGCTTCCTCTCCGGCCTTTATTCACCTCCCTCCCGCTTAGTAGCTGTAAATGTGTGTGAGCCTGCAGGGCCCCATGGAATTGCCTAGGAGTAGGCTGAATCAATCGCTGCAAGGGGTGAACAGCAGTATTAGGCAGGCTCGGTCAACGGCCGGCCCATTCGGGTTATCGCTTCTCGGCCTTTTGGCTAAGATCAAGTGTAGTATCTGTTCTTATCAGTTTAATATCTGATACGTCCCCTATCTGGGGACCATATATTAAATGGATTTTTAGAACAGGGAGATGGAAATAGAGCTTGCTCTGTCCACTCCACGCATTGACCTGGTATTGCAGTATTTCCAGGACCGGTGCACCCTTTCCTTATGTGTTGACTAAAAGCAGATTCCAAAAGTGTTTTTTCTCTTTGCCATTGTTTCTGTCTTTCTGAAGGGATCTCCCCTTTTAATCCCATTATTTCAACACCTGTTGGACAATGCATTTGTACAGTCATGTGTGATAATGAGCTCATTTATTAAATGCAATTAATTAATACATTGCCACCTCTTGTTGTGTGTGTGTGTGTGTGTCTTCTGTGTTTCTGTGTTTCCGGCATTTCACATTGGAACAGCTCATTCACCTTCCTTGTCTTCTCTCCGCCCTCCCTCCTAGGTAAGTTAAAGAGCTGCACCTGAGCCAGCCACTGATTGATGCAGCACCACAGTCAAATAGTGGAGTAGGGGAACAGCAAACAGCCATTAAAGCAGCCAGCCGCCTACCCGCCACAATGGACCTACCTGTGTACACTAGATGGATGTGATGGAATGTACTGTCGTCCCTACATTTCAAGAAGAAGTAAGAATTGCAGTTGCAACAAAGCCTTGCTTGCCTACAAAGAGAGCAGCAATTTGGATTTGTTACTTTGTTACCTGGAAGAATAACAAACTGTGCAAGGATGGAGGTTGTAGGAGCAAGGAGAACAAGTTGTCTGTAAAGTTGGTGGATGCCTATTTTCCATTTTGCAGTCCCTTGTCTCCCTCTTGTGGCCTCCTGGAGGCAACTAGCTGTGCAAAAAAAAGACAGCCTGGCGGCCGGCTGTTGCAGTGTTGCCCTCTCAGGCAACACTGAGTGACTGACTGAGCCTCACCGTCTTATATAAAGTTCAGACGGAACTTTGCACGTGTCATAGTGGAGCCCTCAGGATTCCAGAGCCAGCTTTCTGACATCATAATGGGGCCTCAGAGATAAAAGCCTGGGCCCAGGCAGTGTTGGTCAGTGCTGCTCAGCAGGCAGCACCTGACTGGATTAAAGCTGATACAAGGTGTGAAAGGAGAAGGGGTGGCAGTGGGCATGCACTTACTGCTACTGCTGCCGCCGCCAGTATTTGCACGGCAGGAGGGCATTTGGGCGTTGCCAAGAAGGCGTTTTTATGTAGATTCCTCCTCTTTCAGCACTGCATTGTGGTGCAAGCAAAAGAAGCAAATCCTGTGTAGCTTCCTCTCCGGCCTTTATTCACCTCCCTCCCGCTTAGTAGCTGTAAATGTGTGTGAGCCTGCAGGGCCCCATGGAATTGCCTAGGAGTAGGCTGAATCAATCGCTGCAAGGGGTGAACAGCAGTATTAGGCAGGCTCGGTCAACGGCCGGCCCATTCGGGTTATCGCTTCTCGGCCTTTTGGCTAAGATCAAGTGTAGTATCTGTTCTTATCAGTTTAATATCTGATACGTCCCCTATCTGGGGACCATATATTAAATGGATTTTTAGAACAGGGAGATGGAAATAGAGCTTGCTCTGTCCACTCCACGCATTGACCTGGTATTGCAGTATTTCCAGGACCGGTGCACCCTTTCCTTATGTGTTGACTAAAAGCAGATTCCAAAAGTGTTTTTTCTCTTTGCCATTGTTTCTGTCTTTCTGAAGGGATCTCCCCTTTTAATCCCATTATTTCAACACCTGTTGGACAATGCATTTGTACAGTCATGTGTGATAATGAGCTCATTTATTAAATGCAATTAATTAATACATTGCCACCTCTTGTTGTGTGTGTGTGTGTGTGTCTTCTGTGTTTCTGTGTTTCCGGCATTTCACATTGGAACAGCTCATTCACCTTCCTTGTCTTCTCTCCGCCCTCCCTCCTAGGTAAGTTAAAGAGCTGCACCTGAGCCAGCCACTGATTGATGCAGCACCACAGTCAAATAGTGGAGTAGGGGAACAGCAAACAGCCATTAAAGCAGCCAGCCGCCTACCCGCCACAATGGACCTACCTGTGTACACTAGATGGATGTGATGGAATGTACTGTCGTCCCTACATTTCAAGAAGAAGTAAGAATTGCAGTTGCAACAAAGCCTTGCTTGCCTACAAAGAGAGCAGCAATTTGGATTTGTTACTTTGTTACCTGGAAGAATAACAAACTGTGCAAGGATGGAGGTTGTAGGAGCAAGGAGAACAAGTTGTCTGTAAAGTTGGTGGATGCCTATTTTCCATTTTGCAGTCCCTTGTCTCCCTCTTGTGGCCTCCTGGAGGCAACTAGCTGTGCAAAAAAAAGACAGCCTGGCGGCCGGCTGTTGCAGTGTTGCCCTCTCAGGCAACACTGAGTGACTGACTGAGCCTCACCGTCTTATATAAAGTTCAGACGGAACTTTGCACGTGTCATAGTGGAGCCCTCAGGATTCCAGAGCCAGCTTTCTGACATCATAATGGGGCCTCAGAGATAAAAGCCTGGGCCCAGGCAGTGTTGGTCAGTGCTGCTCAGCAGGCAGCACCTGACTGGATTAAAGCTGATACAAGGTGTGAAAGGAGAAGGGGTGGCAGTGGGCATGCACTTACTGCTACTGCTGCCGCCGCCAGTATTTGCACGGCAGGAGGGCATTTGGGCGTTGCCAAGAAGGCGTTTTTATGTAGATTCCTCCTCTTTCAGCACTGCATTGTGGTGCAAGCAAAAGAAGCAAATCCTGTGTAGCTTCCTCTCCGGCCTTTATTCACCTCCCTCCCGCTTAGTAGCTGTAAATGTGTGTGAGCCTGCAGGGCCCCATGGAATTGCCTAGGAGTAGGCTGAATCAATCGCTGCAAGGGGTGAACAGCAGTATTAGGCAGGCTCGGTCAACGGCCGGCCCATTCGGGTTATCGCTTCTCGGCCTTTTGGCTAAGATCAAGTGTAGTATCTGTTCTTATCAGTTTAATATCTGATACGTCCCCTATCTGGGGACCATATATTAAATGGATTTTTAGAACAGGGAGATGGAAATAGAGCTTGCTCTGTCCACTCCACGCATTGACCTGGTATTGCAGTATTTCCAGGACCGGTGCACCCTTTCCTTATGTGTTGACTAAAAGCAGATTCCAAAAGTGTTTTTTCTCTTTGCCATTGTTTCTGTCTTTCTGAAGGGATCTCCCCTTTTAATCCCATTATTTCAACACCTGTTGGACAATGCATTTGTACAGTCATGTGTGATAATGAGCTCATTTATTAAATGCAATTAATTAATACATTGCCACCTCTTGTTGTGTGTGTGTGTGTGTGTCTTCTGTGTTTCTGTGTTTCCGGCATTTCACATTGGAACAGCTCATTCACCTTCCTTGTCTTCTCTCCGCCCTCCCTCCTAGGTAAGTTAAAGAGCTGCACCTGAGCCAGCCACTGATTGATGCAGCACCACAGTCAAATAGTGGAGTAGGGGAACAGCAAACAGCCATTAAAGCAGCCAGCCGCCTACCCGCCACAATGGACCTACCTGTGTACACTAGATGGATGTGATGGAATGTACTGTCGTCCCTACATTTCAAGAAGAAGTAAGAATTGCAGTTGCAACAAAGCCTTGCTTGCCTACAAAGAGAGCAGCAATTTGGATTTGTTACTTTGTTACCTGGAAGAATAACAAACTGTGCAAGGATGGAGGTTGTAGGAGCAAGGAGAACAAGTTGTCTGTAAAGTTGGTGGATGCCTATTTTCCATTTTGCAGTCCCTTGTCTCCCTCTTGTGGCCTCCTGGAGGCAACTAGCTGTGCAAAAAAAAGACAGCCTGGCGGCCGGCTGTTGCAGTGTTGCCCTCTCAGGCAACACTGAGTGACTGACTGAGCCTCACCGTCTTATATAAAGTTCAGACGGAACTTTGCACGTGTCATAGTGGAGCCCTCAGGATTCCAGAGCCAGCTTTCTGACATCATAATGGGGCCTCAGAGATAAAAGCCTGGGCCCAGGCAGTGTTGGTCAGTGCTGCTCAGCAGGCAGCACCTGACTGGATTAAAGCTGATACAAGGTGTGAAAGGAGAAGGGGTGGCAGTGGGCATGCACTTACTGCTACTGCTGCCGCCGCCAGTATTTGCACGGCAGGAGGGCATTTGGGCGTTGCCAAGAAGGCGTTTTTATGTAGATTCCTCCTCTTTCAGCACTGCATTGTGGTGCAAGCAAAAGAAGCAAATCCTGTGTAGCTTCCTCTCCGGCCTTTATTCACCTCCCTCCCGCTTAGTAGCTGTAAATGTGTGTGAGCCTGCAGGGCCCCATGGAATTGCCTAGGAGTAGGCTGAATCAATCGCTGCAAGGGGTGAACAGCAGTATTAGGCAGGCTCGGTCAACGGCCGGCCCATTCGGGTTATCGCTTCTCGGCCTTTTGGCTAAGATCAAGTGTAGTATCTGTTCTTATCAGTTTAATATCTGATACGTCCCCTATCTGGGGACCATATATTAAATGGATTTTTAGAACAGGGAGATGGAAATAGAGCTTGCTCTGTCCACTCCACGCATTGACCTGGTATTGCAGTATTTCCAGGACCGGTGCACCCTTTCCTTATGTGTTGACTAAAAGCAGATTCCAAAAGTGTTTTTTCTCTTTGCCATTGTTTCTGTCTTTCTGAAGGGATCTCCCCTTTTAATCCCATTATTTCAACACCTGTTGGACAATGCATTTGTACAGTCATGTGTGATAATGAGCTCATTTATTAAATGCAATTAATTAATACATTGCCACCTCTTGTTGTGTGTGTGTGTGTGTGTCTTCTGTGTTTCTGTGTTTCCGGCATTTCACATTGGAACAGCTCATTCACCTTCCTTGTCTTCTCTCCGCCCTCCCTCCTAGGTAAGTTAAAGAGCTGCACCTGAGCCAGCCACTGATTGATGCAGCACCACAGTCAAATAGTGGAGTAGGGGAACAGCAAACAGCCATTAAAGCAGCCAGCCGCCTACCCGCCACAATGGACCTACCTGTGTACACTAGATGGATGTGATGGAATGTACTGTCGTCCCTACATTTCAAGAAGAAGTAAGAATTGCAGTTGCAACAAAGCCTTGCTTGCCTACAAAGAGAGCAGCAATTTGGATTTGTTACTTTGTTACCTGGAAGAATAACAAACTGTGCAAGGATGGAGGTTGTAGGAGCAAGGAGAACAAGTTGTCTGTAAAGTTGGTGGATGCCTATTTTCCATTTTGCAGTCCCTTGTCTCCCTCTTGTGGCCTCCTGGAGGCAACTAGCTGTGCAAAAAAAAGACAGCCTGGCGGCCGGCTGTTGCAGTGTTGCCCTCTCAGGCAACACTGAGTGACTGACTGAGCCTCACCGTCTTATATAAAGTTCAGACGGAACTTTGCACGTGTCATAGTGGAGCCCTCAGGATTCCAGAGCCAGCTTTCTGACATCATAATGGGGCCTCAGAGATAAAAGCCTGGGCCCAGGCAGTGTTGGTCAGTGCTGCTCAGCAGGCAGCACCTGACTGGATTAAAGCTGATACAAGGTGTGAAAGGAGAAGGGGTGGCAGTGGGCATGCACTTACTGCTACTGCTGCCGCCGCCAGTATTTGCACGGCAGGAGGGCATTTGGGCGTTGCCAAGAAGGCGTTTTTATGTAGATTCCTCCTCTTTCAGCACTGCATTGTGGTGCAAGCAAAAGAAGCAAATCCTGTGTAGCTTCCTCTCCGGCCTTTATTCACCTCCCTCCCGCTTAGTAGCTGTAAATGTGTGTGAGCCTGCAGGGCCCCATGGAATTGCCTAGGAGTAGGCTGAATCAATCGCTGCAAGGGGTGAACAGCAGTATTAGGCAGGCTCGGTCAACGGCCGGCCCATTCGGGTTATCGCTTCTCGGCCTTTTGGCTAAGATCAAGTGTAGTATCTGTTCTTATCAGTTTAATATCTGATACGTCCCCTATCTGGGGACCATATATTAAATGGATTTTTAGAACAGGGAGATGGAAATAGAGCTTGCTCTGTCCACTCCACGCATTGACCTGGTATTGCAGTATTTCCAGGACCGGTGCACCCTTTCCTTATGTGTTGACTAAAAGCAGATTCCAAAAGTGTTTTTTCTCTTTGCCATTGTTTCTGTCTTTCTGAAGGGATCTCCCCTTTTAATCCCATTATTTCAACACCTGTTGGACAATGCATTTGTACAGTCATGTGTGATAATGAGCTCATTTATTAAATGCAATTAATTAATACATTGCCACCTCTTGTTGTGTGTGTGTGTGTGTGTCTTCTGTGTTTCTGTGTTTCCGGCATTTCACATTGGAACAGCTCATTCACCTTCCTTGTCTTCTCTCCGCCCTCCCTCCTAGGTAAGTTAAAGAGCTGCACCTGAGCCAGCCACTGATTGATGCAGCACCACAGTCAAATAGTGGAGTAGGGGAACAGCAAACAGCCATTAAAGCAGCCAGCCGCCTACCCGCCACAATGGACCTACCTGTGTACACTAGATGGATGTGATGGAATGTACTGTCGTCCCTACATTTCAAGAAGAAGTAAGAATTGCAGTTGCAACAAAGCCTTGCTTGCCTACAAAGAGAGCAGCAATTTGGATTTGTTACTTTGTTACCTGGAAGAATAACAAACTGTGCAAGGATGGAGGTTGTAGGAGCAAGGAGAACAAGTTGTCTGTAAAGTTGGTGGATGCCTATTTTCCATTTTGCAGTCCCTTGTCTCCCTCTTGTGGCCTCCTGGAGGCAACTAGCTGTGCAAAAAAAAGACAGCCTGGCGGCCGGCTGTTGCAGTGTTGCCCTCTCAGGCAACACTGAGTGACTGACTGAGCCTCACCGTCTTATATAAAGTTCAGACGGAACTTTGCACGTGTCATAGTGGAGCCCTCAGGATTCCAGAGCCAGCTTTCTGACATCATAATGGGGCCTCAGAGATAAAAGCCTGGGCCCAGGCAGTGTTGGTCAGTGCTGCTCAGCAGGCAGCACCTGACTGGATTAAAGCTGATACAAGGTGTGAAAGGAGAAGGGGTGGCAGTGGGCATGCACTTACTGCTACTGCTGCCGCCGCCAGTATTTGCACGGCAGGAGGGCATTTGGGCGTTGCCAAGAAGGCGTTTTTATGTAGATTCCTCCTCTTTCAGCACTGCATTGTGGTGCAAGCAAAAGAAGCAAATCCTGTGTAGCTTCCTCTCCGGCCTTTATTCACCTCCCTCCCGCTTAGTAGCTGTAAATGTGTGTGAGCCTGCAGGGCCCCATGGAATTGCCTAGGAGTAGGCTGAATCAATCGCTGCAAGGGGTGAACAGCAGTATTAGGCAGGCTCGGTCAACGGCCGGCCCATTCGGGTTATCGCTTCTCGGCCTTTTGGCTAAGATCAAGTGTAGTATCTGTTCTTATCAGTTTAATATCTGATACGTCCCCTATCTGGGGACCATATATTAAATGGATTTTTAGAACAGGGAGATGGAAATAGAGCTTGCTCTGTCCACTCCACGCATTGACCTGGTATTGCAGTATTTCCAGGACCGGTGCACCCTTTCCTTATGTGTTGACTAAAAGCAGATTCCAAAAGTGTTTTTTCTCTTTGCCATTGTTTCTGTCTTTCTGAAGGGATCTCCCCTTTTAATCCCATTATTTCAACACCTGTTGGACAATGCATTTGTACAGTCATGTGTGATAATGAGCTCATTTATTAAATGCAATTAATTAATACATTGCCACCTCTTGTTGTGTGTGTGTGTGTGTGTCTTCTGTGTTTCTGTGTTTCCGGCATTTCACATTGGAACAGCTCATTCACCTTCCTTGTCTTCTCTCCGCCCTCCCTCCTAGGTAAGTTAAAGAGCTGCACCTGAGCCAGCCACTGATTGATGCAGCACCACAGTCAAATAGTGGAGTAGGGGAACAGCAAACAGCCATTAAAGCAGCCAGCCGCCTACCCGCCACAATGGACCTACCTGTGTACACTAGATGGATGTGATGGAATGTACTGTCGTCCCTACATTTCAAGAAGAAGTAAGAATTGCAGTTGCAACAAAGCCTTGCTTGCCTACAAAGAGAGCAGCAATTTGGATTTGTTACTTTGTTACCTGGAAGAATAACAAACTGTGCAAGGATGGAGGTTGTAGGAGCAAGGAGAACAAGTTGTCTGTAAAGTTGGTGGATGCCTATTTTCCATTTTGCAGTCCCTTGTCTCCCTCTTGTGGCCTCCTGGAGGCAACTAGCTGTGCAAAAAAAAGACAGCCTGGCGGCCGGCTGTTGCAGTGTTGCCCTCTCAGGCAACACTGAGTGACTGACTGAGCCTCACCGTCTTATATAAAGTTCAGACGGAACTTTGCACGTGTCATAGTGGAGCCCTCAGGATTCCAGAGCCAGCTTTCTGACATCATAATGGGGCCTCAGAGATAAAAGCCTGGGCCCAGGCAGTGTTGGTCAGTGCTGCTCAGCAGGCAGCACCTGACTGGATTAAAGCTGATACAAGGTGTGAAAGGAGAAGGGGTGGCAGTGGGCATGCACTTACTGCTACTGCTGCCGCCGCCAGTATTTGCACGGCAGGAGGGCATTTGGGCGTTGCCAAGAAGGCGTTTTTATGTAGATTCCTCCTCTTTCAGCACTGCATTGTGGTGCAAGCAAAAGAAGCAAATCCTGTGTAGCTTCCTCTCCGGCCTTTATTCACCTCCCTCCCGCTTAGTAGCTGTAAATGTGTGTGAGCCTGCAGGGCCCCATGGAATTGCCTAGGAGTAGGCTGAATCAATCGCTGCAAGGGGTGAACAGCAGTATTAGGCAGGCTCGGTCAACGGCCGGCCCATTCGGGTTATCGCTTCTCGGCCTTTTGGCTAAGATCAAGTGTAGTATCTGTTCTTATCAGTTTAATATCTGATACGTCCCCTATCTGGGGACCATATATTAAATGGATTTTTAGAACAGGGAGATGGAAATAGAGCTTGCTCTGTCCACTCCACGCATTGACCTGGTATTGCAGTATTTCCAGGACCGGTGCACCCTTTCCTTATGTGTTGACTAAAAGCAGATTCCAAAAGTGTTTTTTCTCTTTGCCATTGTTTCTGTCTTTCTGAAGGGATCTCCCCTTTTAATCCCATTATTTCAACACCTGTTGGACAATGCATTTGTACAGTCATGTGTGATAATGAGCTCATTTATTAAATGCAATTAATTAATACATTGCCACCTCTTGTTGTGTGTGTGTGTGTGTGTCTTCTGTGTTTCTGTGTTTCCGGCATTTCACATTGGAACAGCTCATTCACCTTCCTTGTCTTCTCTCCGCCCTCCCTCCTAGGTAAGTTAAAGAGCTGCACCTGAGCCAGCCACTGATTGATGCAGCACCACAGTCAAATAGTGGAGTAGGGGAACAGCAAACAGCCATTAAAGCAGCCAGCCGCCTACCCGCCACAATGGACCTACCTGTGTACACTAGATGGATGTGATGGAATGTACTGTCGTCCCTACATTTCAAGAAGAAGTAAGAATTGCAGTTGCAACAAAGCCTTGCTTGCCTACAAAGAGAGCAGCAATTTGGATTTGTTACTTTGTTACCTGGAAGAATAACAAACTGTGCAAGGATGGAGGTTGTAGGAGCAAGGAGAACA
Organism: Rhinoderma darwinii; assembly: GCF_050947455.1. Lineage (NCBI taxonomy): Eukaryota > Metazoa > Chordata > Amphibia > Anura > Rhinodermatidae > Rhinoderma > Rhinoderma darwinii. Next base: position 8,455 of record NW_027463349.1, on the reverse strand, counting down.
AGTTGTCTGTAAAGTTGGTGGATGCCTATTTTCCATTTTGCAGTCCCTTGTCTCCCTCTTGTGGCCTCCTGGAGGCAACTAGCTGTGCAAAAAAAAGACAGCCTGGCGGCCGGCTGTTGCAGTGTTGCCCTCTCAGGCAACACTGAGTGACTGACTGAGCCTCACCGTCTTATATAAAGTTCAGACGGAACTTTGCACGTGTCATAGTGGAGCCCTCAGGATTCCAGAGCCAGCTTTCTGACATCATAATGGGGCCTCAGAGATAAAAGCCTGGGCCCAGGCAGTGTTGGTCAGTGCTGCTCAGCAGGCAGCACCTGACTGGATTAAAGCTGATACAAGGTGTGAAAGGAGAAGGGGTGGCAGTGGGCATGCACTTACTGCTACTGCTGCCGCCGCCAGTATTTGCACGGCAGGAGGGCATTTGGGGCGTTGCCAAGAAGGCGTTTTTATGTAGATTCCTCCTCTTTCAGCACTGCATTGTGGTGCAAGCAAAAGAAGCAAATCCTGTGTAGCTTCCTCTCCGGCCTTTATTCACCTCCCTCCCGCTTAGTAGCTGTAAATGTGTGTGAGCCTGCAGGGCCCCATGGAATTGCCTAGGAGTAGGCTGAATCAATCGCTGCAAGGGGTGAACAGCAGTATTAGGCAGGCTCGGTCAACGGCCGGCCCATTCGGGTTATCGCTTCTCGGCCTTTTGGCTAAGATCAAGTGTAGTATCTGTTCTTATCAGTTTAATATCTGATACGTCCCCTATCTGGGGACCATATATTAAATGGATTTTTAGAACAGGGAGATGGAAATAGAGCTTGCTCTGTCCACTCCACGCATTGACCTGGTATTGCAGTATTTCCAGGACCGGTGCACCCTTTCCTTATGTGTTGACTAAAAGCAGATTCCAAAAGTGTTTTTCTCTTTGCCATTGTTTCTGTCTTTCTGAAGGGATCTCCCCTTTTAATCCCATTATTTCAACACCTGTTGGACAATGCATTTGTACAGTCATGTGTGATAATGAGCTCATTTATTAAATGCAATTAATTAATACATTGCCACCTCTTGTTGTGTGTGTGTGTGTGTGTCTTCTGTGTTTCTGTGTTTCCGGCATTTCACATTGGAACAGCTCATTCACCTTCCTTGTCTTCTCTCCGCCCTCCCTCCTAGGTAAGTTAAAGAGCTGCACCTGAGCCAGCCACTGATTGATGCAGCACCACAGTCAAATAGTGGAGTAGGGGAACAGCAAACAGCCATTAAAGCAGCCAGCCGCCTACCCGCCACAATGGACCTACCTGTGTACACTAGATGGATGTGATGGAATGTACTGTCGTCCCTACATTTCAAGAAGAAGTAAGAATTGCAGTTGCAACAAAGCCTTGCTTGCCTACAAAGAGAGCAGCAATTTGGATTTGTTACTTTGTTACCTGGAAGAATAACAAACTGTGCAAGGATGAGGTTGTAGGAGCAAGGGAGAACAAGTTGTCTGTAAAGTTGGTGGATGCCTATTTTCCATTTTGCAGTCCCTTGTCTCCCTCTTGTGGCCTCCTGGAGGCAACTAGCTGTGCAAAAAAAGACAGCCTGGCGGCCGGCTGTTGCAGTGTTGCCCTCTCAGGCAACACTGAGTGACTGACTGAGCCTCACCGTCTTATATAAAGTTCAGACGGAACTTGCACGTGTCATAGTGGAGCCCTCAGGATTCCAGAGCCAGCTTTCTGACATCATAATGGGGCCTCAGAGATAAAAGCCTGGCCCAGGCAGTGTTGGTCAGTGCTGCTCAGCAGGCAGCACCTGACTGGATTAAAGCTGATACAAGGTGTGAAAGGAGAAGGGGTGGCAGTGGGCATGCACTTACTGCTACTGCTGCCGCCGCCAGTATTTGCACGGCAGGAGGGCATTTGGGCGTTGCCAAGAAGGCGTTTTATGTAGATTCCTCCTCTTTCAGCACTGCATTGTGGTGCAAGCAAAAGAAGCAAATCCTGTGTAGCTTCCTCTCCGGCCTTTATTCACCTCCCTCCCGCTTAGTAGCTGTAAATGTGTGTGAGCCTGCAGGGCCCCATGGAATTGCCTAGGAGTAGGCTGAATCAATCGCTGCAAGGGGTGAACAGCAGTATTAGGCAGGCTCGGTCAACGGCCGGCCCATTCGGGTTATCGCTTCTCGGCCTTTTGGCTAAGATCAAGTGTAGTATCTGTTCTTATCAGTTTAATATCTGATACGTCCCCTATCTGGGGACCATATATTAAATGGATTTTTAGAACAGGGAGATGGAAATAGAGCTTGCTCTGTCCACTCCACGCATTGACCTGGTATTGCAGTATTTCCAGGACCGGTGCACCCTTTCCTTATGTGTTGACTAAAAGCAGATTCCAAAAGTGTTTTTTCTCTTTGCCATTGTTTCTGTCTTTCTGAAGGGATCTCCCCTTTTAATCCCATTATTTCAACACCTGTTGGACAATGCATTTGTACAGTCATGTGTGATAATGAGCTCATTTATTAAATGCAATTAATTAATACATTGCCACCTCTTGTTGTGTGTGTGTGTGTGTGTCTTCTGTGTTTCTGTGTTTCCGGCATTTCACATTGGAACAGCTCATTCACCTTCCTTGTCTTCTCTCCGCCCTCCCTCCTAGGTAAGTTAAAGAGCTGCACCTGAGCCAGCCACTGATTGATGCAGCACCACAGTCAAATAGTGGAGTAGGGGAACAGCAAACAGCCATTAAAGCAGCCAGCCGCCTACCCGCCACAATGGACCTACCTGTGTACACTAGATGGATGTGATGGAATGTACTGTCGTCCCTACATTTCAAGAAGAAGTAAGAATTGCAGTTGCAACAAAGCCTTGCTTGCCTACAAAGAGAGCAGCAATTTGGATTTGTTACTTTGTTACCTGGAAGAATAACAAACTGTGCAAGGATGGAGGTTGTAGGAGCAAGGAGAACAAGTTGTCTGTAAAGTTGGTGGATGCCTATTTTCCATTTTGCAGTCCCTTGTCTCCCTCTTGTGGCCTCCTGGAGGCAACTAGCTGTGCAAAAAAAAGACAGCCTGGCGGCCGGCTGTTGCAGTGTTGCCCTCTCAGGCAACACTGAGTGACTGACTGAGCCTCACCGTCTTATATAAAGTTCAGACGGAACTTTGCACGTGTCATAGTGGAGCCCTCAGGATTCCAGAGCCAGCTTTCTGACATCATAATGGGGCCTCAGAGATAAAAGCCTGGCCCAGGCAGTGTTGGTCAGTGCTGCTCAGCAGGCAGCACCTGACTGGATTAAAGCTGATACAAGGTGTGAAAGGAGAAGGGGTGGCAGTGGGCATGCACTTACTGCTACTGCTGCCGCCGCCAGTATTTGCACGGCAGGAGGGCATTTGGGCGTTGCCAAGAAGGCGTTTTTATGTAGATTCCTCCTCTTTCAGCACTGCATTGTGGTGCAAGCAAAAGAAGCAAATCCTGTGTAGCTTCCTCTCCGGCCTTTATTCACCTCCCTCCCGCTTAGTAGCTGTAAATGTGTGTGAGCCTGCAGGGCCCCATGGAATTGCCTAGGAGTAGGCTGAATCAATCGCTGCAAGGGGTGAACAGCAGTATTAGGCAGGCTCGGTCAACGGCCGGCCCATTCGGGTTATCGCTTCTCGGCCTTTTGGCTAAGATCAAGTGTAGTATCTGTTCTTATCAGTTTAATATCTGATACGTCCCCTATCTGGGGACCATATATTAAATGGATTTTTAGAACAGGGAGATGGAAATAGAGCTTGCTCTGTCCACTCCACGCATTGACCTGGTATTGCAGTATTTCCAGGACCGGTGCACCCTTTCCTTATGTGTTGACTAAAAGCAGATTCCAAAAGTGTTTTTTTCTCTTTGCCATTGTTTCTGTCTTTCTGAAGGGATCTCCCCTTTTAATCCCATTATTTCAACACCTGTTGGACAATGCATTTGTACAGTCATGTGTGATAATGAGCTCATTTATTAAATGCAATTAATTAATACATTGCCACCTCTTGTTGTGTGTGTGTGTGTGTGTCTTCTGTGTTTCTGTGTTTCCGGCATTTCACATTGGAACAGCTCATTCACCTTCCTTGTCTTCTCTCCGCCCTCCCTCCTAGGTAAGTTAAAGAGCTGCACCTGAGCCAGCCACTGATTGATGCAGCACCACAGTCAAATAGTGGAGTAGGGGAACAGCAAACAGCCATTAAAGCAGCCAGCCGCCTACCCGCCACAATGGACCTACCTGTGTACACTAGATGGATGTGATGGAATGTACTGTCGTCCCTACATTTCAAGAAGAAGTAAGAATTGCAGTTGCAACAAAGCCTTGCTTGCCTACAAAGAGAGCAGCAATTTGGATTTGTTACTTTGTTACCTGGAAGAATAACAAACTGTGCAAGGATGGAGGTTGTAGGAGCAAGGAGAACAAGTTGTCTGTAAAGTTGGTGGATGCCTATTTTCCATTTTGCAGTCCCTTGTCTCCCTCTTGTGGCCTCCTGGAGGCAACTAGCTGTGCAAAAAAAAGACAGCCTGGCGGCCGGCTGTTGCAGTGTTGCCCTCTCAGGCAACACTGAGTGACTGACTGAGCCTCACCGTCTTATATAAAGTTCAGACGGAACTTTGCACGTGTCATAGTGGAGCCCTCAGGATTCCAGAGCCAGCTTTCTGACATCATAATGGGGCCTCAGAGATAAAAGCCTGGGCCCAGGCAGTGTTGGTCAGTGCTGCTCAGCAGGCAGCACCTGACTGGATTAAAGCTGATACAAGGTGTGAAAGGAGAAGGGGTGGCAGTGGGCATGCACTTACTGCTACTGCTGCCGCCGCCAGTATTTGCACGGCAGGAGGGCATTTGGGCGTTGCCAAGAAGGCGTTTTTATGTAGATTCCTCCTCTTTCAGCACTGCATTGTGGTGCAAGCAAAAGAAGCAAATCCTGTGTAGCTTCCTCTCCGGCCTTTATTCACCTCCCTCCCGCTTAGTAGCTGTAAATGTGTGTGAGCCTGCAGGGCCCCATGGAATTGCCTAGGAGTAGGCTGAATCAATCGCTGCAAGGGGTGAACAGCAGTATTAGGCAGGCTCGGTCAACGGCCGGCCCATTCGGGTTATCGCTTCTCGGCCTTTTGGCTAAGATCAAGTGTAGTATCTGTTCTTATCAGTTTAATATCTGATACGTCCCCTATCTGGGGACCATATATTAAATGGATTTTTAGAACAGGGAGATGGAAATAGAGCTTGCTCTGTCCACTCCACGCATTGACCTGGTATTGCAGTATTTCCAGGACCGGTGCACCCTTTCCTTATGTGTTGACTAAAAGCAGATTCCAAAAGTGTTTTTTCTCTTTGCCATTGTTTCTGTCTTTCTGAAGGGATCTCCCCTTTTAATCCCATTATTTCAACACCTGTTGGACAATGCATTTGTACAGTCATGTGTGATAATGAGCTCATTTATTAAATGCAATTAATTAATACATTGCCACCTCTTGTTGTGTGTGTGTGTGTGTGTCTTCTGTGTTTCTGTGTTTCCGGCATTTCACATTGGAACAGCTCATTCACCTTCCTTGTCTTCTCTCCGCCCTCCCTCCTAGGTAAGTTAAAGAGCTGCACCTGAGCCAGCCACTGATTGATGCAGCACCACAGTCAAATAGTGGAGTAGGGGAACAGCAAACAGCCATTAAAGCAGCCAGCCGCCTACCCGCCACAATGGACCTACCTGTGTACACTAGATGGATGTGATGGAATGTACTGTCGTCCCTACATTTCAAGAAGAAGTAAGAATTGCAGTTGCAACAAAGCCTTGCTTGCCTACAAAGAGAGCAGCAATTTGGATTTGTTACTTTGTTACCTGGAAGAATAACAAACTGTGCAAGGATGGAGGTTGTAGGAGCAAGGAGAACAAGTTGTCTGTAAAGTTGGTGGATGCCTATTTTCCATTTTGCAGTCCCTTGTCTCCCTCTTGTGGCCTCCTGGAGGCAACTAGCTGTGCAAAAAAAAGACAGCCTGGCGGCCGGCTGTTGCAGTGTTGCCCTCTCAGGCAACACTGAGTGACTGACTGAGCCTCACCGTCTTATATAAAGTTCAGACGGAACTTTGCACGTGTCATAGTGGAGCCCTCAGGATTCCAGAGCCAGCTTTCTGACATCATAATGGGGCCTCAGAGATAAAAGCCTGGGCCCAGGCAGTGTTGGTCAGTGCTGCTCAGCAGGCAGCACCTGACTGGATTAAAGCTGATACAAGGTGTGAAAGGAGAAGGGGTGGCAGTGGGCATGCACTTACTGCTACTGCTGCCGCCGCCAGTATTTGCACGGCAGGAGGGCATTTGGGCGTTGCCAAGAAGGCGTTTTTATGTAGATTCCTCCTCTTTCAGCACTGCATTGTGGTGCAAGCAAAAGAAGCAAATCCTGTGTAGCTTCCTCTCCGGCCTTTATTCACCTCCCTCCCGCTTAGTAGCTGTAAATGTGTGTGAGCCTGCAGGGCCCCATGGAATTGCCTAGGAGTAGGCTGAATCAATCGCTGCAAGGGGTGAACAGCAGTATTAGGCAGGCTCGGTCAACGGCCGGCCCATTCGGGTTATCGCTTCTCGGCCTTTTGGCTAAGATCAAGTGTAGTATCTGTTCTTATCAGTTTAATATCTGATACGTCCCCTATCTGGGGACCATATATTAAATGGATTTTTAGAACAGGGAGATGGAAATAGAGCTTGCTCTGTCCACTCCACGCATTGACCTGGTATTGCAGTATTTCCAGGACCGGTGCACCCTTTCCTTATGTGTTGACTAAAAGCAGATTCCAAAAGTGTTTTTTCTCTTTGCCATTGTTTTCTGTCTTTCTGAAGGGATCTCCCCTTTTAATCCCATTATTTCAACACCTGTTGGACAATGCATTTGTACAGTCATGTGTGATAATGAGCTCATTTATTAAATGCAATTAATTAATACATTGCCACCTCTTGTTGTGTGTGTGTGTGTGTGTCTTCTGTGTTTCTGTGTTTCCGGCATTTCACATTGGAACAGCTCATTCACCTTCCTTGTCTTCTCTCCGCCCTCCCTCCTAGGTAAGTTAAAGAGCTGCACCTGAGCCAGCCACTGATTGATGCAGCACCACAGTCCAAATAGTGGAGTAGGGGAACAGCAAACAGCCATTAAAGCAGCCAGCCGCCTACCCGCCACAATGGACCTACCTGTGTACACTAGATGGATGTGATGGAATGTACTGTCGTCCCTACATTTCAAGAAGAAGTAAGAATTGCAGTTGCAACAAAGCCTTGCTTGCCTACAAAGAGAGCAGCAATTTGGATTTGTTACTTTGTTACCTGGAAGAATAACAAACTGTGCAAGGATGGAGGTTGTAGGAGCAAGGAGAACAAGTTGTCTGTAAAGTTGGTGGATGCCTATTTTCCATTTTGCAGTCCCTTGTCTCCCTCTTGTGGCCTCCTGGAGGCAACTAGCTGTGCAAAAAAAAGACAGCCTGGCGGCCGGCTGTTGCAGTGTTGCCCTCTCAGGCAACACTGAGTGACTGACTGAGCCTCACCGTCTTATATAAAGTTCAGACGGAACTTTGCACGTGTCATAGTGGAGCCCTCAGGATTCCAGAGGCCAGCTTTCTGACATCATAATGGGGCCTCAGAGATAAAAGCCTGGGCCCAGGCAGTGTTGGTCAGTGCTGCTCAGCAGGCAGCACCTGACTGGATTAAAGCTGATACAAGGTGTGAAAGGAGAAGGGGTGGCAGTGGGCATGCACTTACTGCTACTGCTGCCGCCGCCAGTATTTGCACGGCAGGAGGGCATTTGGGCGTTGCCAAGAAGGCGTTTTTATGTAGATTCCTCCTCTTTCAGCACTGCATTGTGGTGCAAGCAAAAGAAGCAAATCCTGTGTAGCTTCCTCTCCGGCCTTTATTCACCTCCCTCCCGCTTAGTAGCTGTAAATGTGTGTGAGCCTGCAGGGCCCCATGGAATTGCCTAGGAGTAGGCTGAATCAATCGCTGCAAGGGGTGAACAGCAGTATTAGGCAGGCTCGGTCAACGGCCGGCCCATTCGGGTTATCGCTTCTCGGCCTTTTGGCTAAGATCAAGTGTAGTATCTGTTCTTATCAGTTTAATATCTGATACGTCCCCTATCTGGGGACCATATATTAAATGGATTTTTAGAACAGGGAGATGGAAATAGAGCTTGCTCTGTCCACTCCACGCATTGACCTGGTATTGCAGTATTTCCAGGACCGGTGCACCCTTTCCTTATGTGTTGACTAAAAGCAGATTCCAAAAGTGTTTTTTCTCTTTGCCATTGTTTCTGTCTTTCTGAAGGGATCTCCCCTTTTAATCCCATTATTTCAACACCTGTTGGACAATGCATTTGTACAGTCATGTGTGATAATGAGCTCATTTATTAAATGCAATTAATTAATACATTGCCACCTCTTGTTGTGTGTGTGTGTGTGTGTCTTCTGTGTTTCTGTGTTTCCGGCATTTCACATTGGAACAGCTCATTCACCTTCCTTG